>NC_067406.1:407500-574034 GCF_009764475.1 Pristis pectinata
GAAATAGACTTAGGAGAGGTAGAAGGGCACATGAGAAGGCCTTGGTGAGCAGGATAAAGGAAAACCCCAAGGTGTTCTACATGTATGTGAAGAACAGGAGGATAACTAGAGTGAGGGTAGGACTGATTAGCGATAGAGGTGGAAACGTGGCCGGAGTCGGAGGAAGTAGGGAATAAATACTTTGCTTCAGTATTCACCTGTGAGAGACCTTGACGTTTGTGAGGATGGCGTACAACAGGCTGATTAGCTAGAACAGGTTGATGTGAAGAAAGAGGATGTGCTGGAACTTCTGATGAACATTGGTATAGGTAGGTCCCCGGGGCTGGACAGGATATATTTCAGGATACTACAGGAAGCGAGGGAAGAGGGTGGCAAATGTTATTCCTTTGTTCAAGAAAGGGAGTAGGGATAACCCTGGGAATTACAGACCAGTGAGTTGCAGAGAAGGTTAACCAGGATGTTGCCAGAGAGAGGGTGGAGAGGGTTGTTTTGTTATCCTTGGTGCAGAGGAGGCTGAGGGAGCACTTGACTGAGGTACATAAAAATATGAGGCACATAGATATGGTAGGTTGGAAGAAACATTTCCCCATAGTAGAGGTATCTAAAACTAGAGGGTATCGGTTTTGGGTAAGCAGGAAGAGGTTTACAGGAGATTTGAGTGGTTGGAATCTGGAACTCACTGCCTGAGAGTGGTGGAGGCAGAGACTCTGACAACACTTATCTAGACAAGCACTTGAATCATCAAGGTATGGAAGGTTACAGACCAAGTGCTGGTAAATGGGATGAGTTCAGATGGGAACTGATTGGCATGGTGGTCCATAGGCCCTGTTCCTGTGCCGTATGGGCCTATGACTTGGAGGCCAAGGAGATTTAACTGAAGAGTATAAAACTGAGCAGTTTAGATAGAATAAATAGGAAGGATGTATTTCCTGTTTATAGAAGTGGGGGCATAAATCCAAATTAATTGGTGGAAGGGAGATCAGGAAAGAAGCCTTTTCTCTGGTGAGGGGTCTGGAACTCTCTCCAGAAAGGGTACAGTCATGAAGTCACTAAGCAATGCAGCACAGAAACAGGCCATTCGGCCCAATGAGTCCATGCTGACCACATTGTCCACCAAGCTAGTTCCAAATTCTAGCATTCGTCCCGTATCCCTCTAAGCCCTGCCCTCCATGTACCTATCCAAGTGCTTCTTAAATGATACTATTGTACCTGCCTCACCCACTTCCTCTGGCAGCTCGTTCCATATACTCATCACCCTCTTGTGTGAAAAAGTTGCCCCTCAGGTTCCTTTTAAATCTTTCCCCTCTCACCCTAAACCTGTGCCCCCCAGTTTTGGACTCCACTACCCTGGGGAAAAGACTGTTGCTGTCTAGCTTATCTCTGCCTCTCATAACTTTAAACACTTCTGTAATGTCGCCCCTCATTCTCCTACGTCCAAGGAATAAAGGCCTAGCCTGGCCAACCTCTCCCTGTAACTCAGGCCCTCTATTGGTATTGGTATTGTTTTATTATTGTCACATTTACTGAGGCACAGTGAAAAGCTTGTCTTGCATACTGTTCCTTCAGATCAATTCATTGAGGTAGTACAAGGTACAACAATACCAAATGCAGAGTAAAGTGTTACAGAGAAAGTGCAGTGCAGGTAGACAATAAGATGCAAGGTCATAACGAGGTAGATTGTGAGGTCAAGAGTCCATTTTATACCAGGGAACCATACAGTAGTCCTACTACAGTGGGATAGGAGCTGTCCTTGAGCTTGATGGTACATGCTTTCAGGCTTTTGTATTTTCTGTCTGATGAAAGAGAGGATAAGTAAGAACGTCCGGGGTGGGTGGGGTCTTTGGTTATGCAGGCTGCTTCACAGAGGCAGTGAGAAGTATGGACAGAGTCAATGGAGGGGAGGCTGGTTTCCGTGATGTGCTGAGCTATGTCCACAACTCTCAGCAGTTTCTTGCAGTCCAGGCAGAGCAATTGCCATATCAAGCCGTGATGCATCCAGATCGATGCTTTCTATGGTGCATCAATAAAGATCGGTAAAGGTCAATAGGGACATGCCAAATTTCTTTAGCCTCCTGAGGAAAGGCACTGGTTAGCTTTCTTGGCCGTGGTGTCCATGTGGTTGGACCAGGACAGGCTATTGGTGATGTTCATTCCTAGGAACTTGAAGCTCTCAACCCTCTCGACCTCTACACTGATGTAGACAGGAGAATGTGCACAGCCCCCCACTTCCTGAAGTCAATGACCAGCCCATCCTCATAAATCTTTTCTGCACTCTTTCCAGTTTAACCACGTCTTTCCTATATCAGTGTGATTAAAACTGTACACAGTACTCCAAGTACAGCCTCACCAACAACTTATACAAACGCAACATAATGTCCCGACTCCTATACTCGGTGCCCTGACTGATGAAGGCCAGCGTGCTAAACGCCTTTTTCACCACCCTGTCTATCTGTGATACCGCCTTCAATGAACTATGCACTTGTATTCCTAGGTCCCTCTGTTCCATTACATTCTCTTGTGTCCTACCATTCACAGTACAGGTTCTACTCTGGTTTAACTTTACAAAATGCATCACCTCACACTTCTGTATTGAAATCCATTTGCCACTCCTTGGCCCAATCCCCTGACTGACCAAGATCCCCCTGTACCGTACAATAACCTTCTTCGCTAGCAACAGCACCTCCTAATTTCGTGTCATCTGGAAACTTGCTGATACAGCAGTCTTCATGGAGGGGTCAGCAGTGGAAAGGGTGAGCAGCTTCAAGTTCCTGGGTGTCAACATCTCAGAGGATCTATCCTAGGCCCAACACATTGATGCAATCACAAAGAAGGCACGCCAGTGGCTCTACTTAATTTGGAGTTTGAGGAGATTTGGTATGTCATCAGACTCTTGCAAATTTCTACAGATGTACGGTGGAGACCATTCTGACTGGTTGCATCACCACCTGGTATGGAGGCTGCAATGTGCTGGATCGAAAGAGGCTGCAGAGTGTTGTAGACTCAGCCAGCTCCATCACAGACACAACCCTCCCCACCATCGAGGACATCTTCAAGAGGCGGTGTTCTCAAGAAGGCGGCGTCCATCATTAAGGACCCTCACCATCTGAGACATGCCATCTTCTTGTTACTACCATCGGGGAGGAGGTACAGGAGCCTGAAGACCCACACTCAACATTTCGGAAACAGCTTCTTCCGCTCAACCATCAGACTTTGGAATCGTCCATGGAATCCTCATTATTCCTATTTTGCACTTTTATTTATTTTAGTAACTTAAAGACTTAAAAATCACTACATGTCTTGCACTGAACTGTTGCCACCGAACAACAAACTTCATGACATATGTCAGTGATAATAAACCTGATTCTGATCAACAAGGGTCGCAAAACCGACCCCTGCGGCACACCACTAGTCACCGGTGTCCATTCTGAGAAACAACCTTCGGCCACCACCCTCTGCTTCCTACCTCTGAGCCAATTTTGAATCCACCTAAGTAGCTCTCCCTGGATTCCCTGTGACCTAATCTTCCAGCCCAGCCTACCATATGGGATCTTGTCGAAGGCCTGGCTAAAGTCCAAATGGACAACATCCACTGCCCTACCCTCATCCATCCTTTTGGTTACCTCTTCAAAGAACTCCAGAAGATATGTCAAACATGACTTCCCAGGCACAAAGCCATGCTGACTCCAAATCTGACTCTGTCCATCCAAATGCTGGTAGATCCTGTCCCTCAGAATTCCCTCCAGTAACTTCCCCACCACTGATGTCAGACTGACCGGCCTGTAGTTCCCTGGCTTGTCCTTGCTGCCCTTCTTAAACAACGGAACAACATTAGCCACCTTCCAGTCTTCTGGAATTTCACCAGTGGCTAATGATAAAGCAAATATTTCCACAAGGGATGAGGTCTTGAAGAGCAAATATAGGGAGTTAGGAAGGAAGCTAAAAAGCAGGACCTCAGGGGTAATCTCTGGATTGCTGCCTGTGCCACACACCAGGGAGGGTAAGAATAGGAAGATATGGCAGACGAATGCATGGCTGAAGAGTTGGTGCAGGGGACAGGGGTTCAGATTTGTGGATCACTGGAATCTCTTCTGGGGAGGTTTGACCTGTACAAAAGGGACGGGTTGAACCTGAACTCGAGAGGGACCAATGTCCTTGCGGCAGGTTTGCTAGGACTGTTGGGGAGGTTGGCAGAGGGATGGGAACCAGCGTGTTAGGTCAGATGATGGAGCAGTTGGTGGAAAGGTAGGTGCAGAGAGACTGTGAGGAAGGACAGGCAGTGAATATGGCATAAATACAGTCAGTTGGATGGGTTGAAATGTATTTAATGCAAGAGGAATTAAGAATAAGGGTGATGAACGGAGAATGGATCAGCACATGGAATTATGAAGTGGTGGCCATGACAGACACTTGGCTGTTGCAAGCGCAGGATTGGCTGCTTGATGTTCCAGAGTTTAGATGTTTCAAAAGGGATAGGAAGGGAGGTAAAAGAGGGGTGGGGAGTGGCATTGCTGATCAGGGATATTATTACGCTGCAGAAAGGGAAGATTTCGTGGAGGGATCG
This sequence comes from Pristis pectinata, assembly GCF_009764475.1. Taxonomy (NCBI): domain Eukaryota; kingdom Metazoa; phylum Chordata; class Chondrichthyes; order Rhinopristiformes; family Pristidae; genus Pristis; species Pristis pectinata. Next base: position 412,062 of record NC_067406.1, read on the forward strand.
TCTACTGAGTCAGTGTGGATGGAAGTCAGAAACAGGAAGGAAGCGATCGCTCAATTGGAGTATTTAGTTAAGAACAAGAAGGAAGCATAGAACAGTACAGAACCGAACAGGCCCTTTGGCCCACAATATTGTGCCAACAAAGCTAATCCCTGCTACCTACAGAATGCCCATATCTCTCCATTTTCCTCTCATTCATGTGCCCATCCAAGCCCCTCTTAAAAGCACCCAGTGAATTTGCCTCCACCACCCTATCAGGCAACGCATTCCTGGCATCCACCACTCTCTCAGTAAAAAACGTACCCCTCACGTCTGTTCTGAACCTACCCCTCTCACCTTAAATGCATGCCCCCTGGTATTGGATCGCTCAATGATGGGAAAAAGATATTGCTTGTCCACCCCATCTATGCCCTCATAATTTTATACACTTCCAACAGGTCACCCCTCAGCCTCCGACACTCCAGAGAAAAGAGCCCAAGTTTGCCCAACCTCTCCTGATAGCACATGCCCTCTAATCCAGGCAGCATCCTGGTAAACCTCCTCTGCACCTTCTCTAAAACCTCGACAATTGCAATCTAAAGCCTCTAAAGCCTTCTCTAAAGCTTCCTATAGTGAGGTGACAAGAATTGCGCACAATTTTGCGTGCAATACTTTAGGAAGCAAAAATCAGGCAGGGCTCATGAGAATTATAAGGTAGCCAGTAAGGAGCTTAAGAAGGGACTTAGGAGATCTAGAAGGGGACTTGAGAAGGCCTTGGCGAGTAGAATGGAGGAAATCCGCAAGGTGTTCTACACGTACGTGAAGGACAGGAGGATGACTAGAGTGAGGGTAGGACTGCTTAGGGATAAAAGGGGAAACGTGCGTGAGGTGGAGGAGGTAGGGGAGGTCCTTAATGAATACTTTGCTTCAGTGTTCACATGGAAGAGGGACTTTGAAGAATGTGAGGTCAGTATGATATGATATGATATATTTATTAGTCACATGTACATTGAAACACACAGTGAAATACATCTTTTGCGCAGTGTTCTGGGTAGGATACAGCCTGCCAGTGTCGCCACGCTTCTGGCGCCAACATAACATGCCCACAACTTCCTAACCTGTACGTCTTTGGAATGCAGGAGGAAACTGGAGCACCTGGAGGAAACCCACACAGACACAAGGAGAATGTACAAACTTCTTACAGACAGTGGCCGGAATTGAACCCGGATCGCTGGCGCTGTAAAGCATTACGCTAACCGCTACACTACCGTGCCTGCTGTGCTGGAGCATGTTGAGGTTAAGAAAGAGGTAGTGTTGGAGCCTCTGAAAAACATTAGGATAGATAAGTTTCTGGAGCTGGTTGGGATATACCCCAGGTTACTGCAGGAAGTGAGGGAAGAGATTGCTGGGGCATTGACGATGATCTTTGTTTCCTCCCTGGCCACAAGAGTGGTTCCAGAGGATTGGAGGATGGCAAATGTTGTTCCGTTGTTCAAGAAAGGTAATAGGGATAATCCTGGGAATTATAGACCAGTGAGTCTTATGTCAGTAGTGGCCTAACTATTGAGAGGAACCCTGCATCTGTGTGGGTTTCCTCCGGGTGCTCCGGTTTCCCCCCACATTCCAAAGACATACAGGTTAGGAAGTTGTGGGCATGCTATGTTGGCGCTGGAAGCGTGGTGACACTTGCGGGCTGTCCCCAGAACACTCTATGCAAAAGGTGCATTTCATTGTGTGTTTCGACGTACATGTGACTAATAAAGAAATCTTATCTTAGGGACAGGATTTACGAGCATTTGGAGAAGCATGGTCTTATTAGGGATAGTCAGCATGGCTTTGTGAGGGGCAGGTGGTGCCTCACGAGCCTAATTGAGTTTTTCAAGGAGGTGTCAAAACAAATTGACGAAGGTAGAGTGGTGAATGTGGTGTATGTGGACTTTAGTAAAGGGTTTGCCAAGGTTCCCCATGATAGGCTCATCCAGAAAATCATGAGGCATGGGATCCGTGCCGACTTGATTGCGTGGATTTGGATTTGGTTCGCCCATAGAAGGCAGAGTGTGGTAGTGGATGGAGAATATTCTGCTTGGAGGTCGGTGACCAGTGGTGTTCTGTAGGGATCTGTTCTGGGACCGCTATTCTCTGTGATTTTTATAAATTACTTGGATGAGGAAGTAGAGGGATGGGTTAGTAAGTCTGCAGATGACCCAAAGGTTGGAGGTGCTGTGGATAGTGTAGAAGGCTGTTGTAGGTTACAACGGGATATAGACAGGATGCAGAGTTGGACGGAGAAGTGGCAGATGGAGTTCAATACAGAAAAATGTGAAGTGACGCACTTTGGAAGAACGAACTTGAAGGTGAAAAGCAAGGTTAATGGCAGGATTCTTAGCAGTGTGGAGGAATTGATAGAGGTGTATTAGATAATGAAGGGCATAGATAGAGTAGACACCAGCACCTTTTTCCCAGGGCGGCAATGGCCAATACCAGAGGACATCCATTTAAGATCAGAGCAGGAAAGTCTAGGGATGTCAGAGGTAGGTTTTTTATACGGAGAGTGGTGGGTGTCTGGAACGTTATGGGCTGGTGCGAGGAAAGGGTTAGATTGATCAGGGAGTAGGCATTTATATAGGTCGGCACAACATCGTGGGCCAAAGGGCCCGTACCGTGCTGTACTGTTCTATGTTCTAAGGGCTTCTGCAATTTCTTCCATTGCCTCCCACAAAGTCCGAGGATACAGTCAAAGCCCTGGGGATTTATCCACCTTAATGCACCGTAAGGCTGCAAATACCTCCTCTCTGGTAATGTGAATGTTCTCCAAAACATTATTTGTTTCCCTTATCTTTTGAGCAACCACGATTTTCTCCTTTCTAAACACCAAGGAGAAATATTTGTTAAACATCCCACCTATCACCTGCGGCTAGTCATAGGTGGCCCTGCTGATCTCTATGGGGACCTACTCTCTCACTGGCCTCCCTAGCTATAAAATCTCCCACTAATACAACCCTATTATTCTCACAACCATGAACAATTTCTCAACACACCTGCTCCTCAAGTTCCTGTTGACTACTGGGGGGGGTCTATAACACAGCCCCACTAGAGTGACCCTTCCCTTCTTGTTTCTAAGTTCTACCCATCTGGCCTCACTGGATGATCCCCCAAGAATATCCTCTCTAAGTACTGCTGTTGCGTCCTCCCTTATCAGAAAGGCAACACCCCGTCCTCACTTACCTGTACCTCTGTCATGTCTGTAGCATCTGTATCCTGGAACATTGAGCTGCCAGTCCTGCCCTTCTCTCAGCCATGTATCTGTTATGGCTATTACATCCCAGTTCCCAGAGCCAATCCACACCCTGAGTTCATCCACCTTACCTGTTGATTCTTGTGCACTGAAATAGATACAGTTTAACTGGGTATTCCATTCCCTCTCTTTACTGTGCCCCTGGCTATCCTGATCACTAGACTTGCTCTCGCTGGCTACTGCTTTATCCCATGACTTGCTCTTGCTCAGAGTCTCATACCCCCCTGCTAACCTAGTTTAAGCCCTCCTGTGTAGCGTTAGCAAACTTCCCTGCAAGGATATTGGTCCCTCTCTGGTTCAAGTGCAACCCATCCTTCTTGTATAGGTCACCTCTACCCCAGAAGAGATGCCAGTGGTCCAAGAACCTGAATCCCTACCCCCTGCACCAGCTCCTCAGCCACACGTTGATCTGGCCTATCTTTCTATTTCTGACCTCACTGGCACGTGGCACTGGGAGTAATCCGGAGATCACTGCCCTCGAGGTCCGGCTTCTTAACTTCTTACCCAACTCCCTCTACTCATTCTGCAGGACCTCAGCTCTTGTTCTACCTCTGTTGTTTGTACCAACATGTACAACAACTTCTGGCTGTTTGCCCTCCCTCTCAAGAATGTTCTGCACCCACTCAGAGACATCCTCAACCCTGGCACCTCTTCTGCGGCCACAGAATCTCCTGTCTGTCCCCCTCACTATCGACTCTCCTATCTCTATCGTCCTGTCTGACTGCACCTTTTCCCTCTGAGCCTCTGAGCCGGTCACAGTGCCAGAGACCTGACAACTGCTGCTAGACCCTGAAAGATCATCCCCCAAAGAGGTCTACATGTTAGTAGGGGTATGGCCACAGGGGAACCCTGCACTGACTGCCGACTGCCTACTGCCCTTACTTCTCCTGGTGGTCCCCCATCTATCTGAAGCCTGTACCCTGGGTGTGACCACCTCAGTAAAGTTCTCATGTTCTCTGACTCCCGGATGATCCTGAGTACATCCAACTGCACCTCCAGTTCCTTGACTGGGTCTGTCAGGAGCTGCAGCTGGGTGCACTTCCCACAAATGTAGTCCATGACTTCCCACATCTTATAGGAGGACCATTCCACTGCCCTAACTGCCATCCTGCCTACGCTGAGTCAAATGTTAAGGATGAATAAGAAATTAATAAAAAAAAACTTACCTGCTCCTGACCTGTGCCTTGTCTCCACTCTTACACTGGCCCACTCTCACAGTGTCTGCTCCACTTAACCTCACCGTCCTTTTATTGGTTAAAGGTAGGAGAGGTAGATGCGATCACCACATTTATATGGTAGTTGGCTGCACTTGAGCTGTGACCTGCAGGGCTACAGACCCAGTGTTGGCAGGTGGTTTGGGTTAAGTAGCTCCCTTTGGATGGGCACAGCCACAATGCTGAATTGAAGCAACCTGTGCCCTTATCTTTGATGATTCTACAGGGTGATGATCGTTGGCAGATAAACCAGAGAGATGAGATGGAGAGACTGATCTGCCTGAGGCCATACTGGAAACAGTTCCAGCAGTAACATTCAGGGGGAGTTAATTACAACTGGAAATGGAAAATTGGAGAAAGGATGGGAGTGTGATAAGTACATCGTTCTATCAGAGATGCACATGTGTGATGGTGTCTGTACTTTCAGAGTAATCAAACTGCTGGGGAAACTCAGAGGGTCAAAGAGCATCTATGGAGGCAGGGTCTCTTCCTGAAACGTTGACCATCCTTCTGCCTCCACAGATGCTGCCTGACCCGCTGAGTTCCTCAGCAGTTGTTGGCGCCGGAAGAGTGGCGACACTTGCAGGCTGCCCCCAGCACGCTCTCAGTAGTGCAAAAAGACGTATTTCATTGTGTGTTTTGATGTACATGTGACTAATAAATAAACATCTTTTCTTTATCTTAGTTTGTTTTTTGTTCCAGGTTCCAGCATCTGCAGGTCTCTCTTGGGACTCTGTTACTTGTACATTGTGAATATGTTTTTAGTGTTTATGCTCAATGCATGTGGAGTGGAAAAGCTACTTTAAATGTAAACATCTTGCACCTTGTTTCTTACCTTTTATGTTAAATTGCAGGGGGCCAAAATATCACCTTTTGGCTCACATCAGCCTCCCCCTTGCAGCTGTCCACAGCGGCTTCCGTACGCACAGTCTCAGAGTTGTCGGAAATGGTAAGTTTCACTCTGTCTCCCCTTCTAATATTCCTTCTGCATCTTATGCTCGCTTTGTACCATCCTCACAGCTTGTTTTTCCCCCTTTCTTTGAGAGAGTGGACAAGAGGGAGGATCATCTGAGAAGAATCAAATACTAGAGGGCACAGGTTTAAGGTGAGAGGGGAAAGATTTATTAGGAACCTGGGGGGCAACTTTTCCCAGAGGGTGGTCCATTTATGGAATGAGCTGCCAGAGGAAGTGGCGAGGCAGGTACATTAACAACACTTAAAAGAGACTTGGACAGGTCCACGGTTAAGAAAGGTTTAGAGGGATATGGGCCAAACAAGAGCAAATGGGATGAGTTTAAATGGGAATCTTGGTCGGTATGGATCAATTGGGCTGAAGGGCCTGTTTCCATGCTGTGTGACTCTATGACTCGATGACTCTGACTTTGGTTAGGTCACGTTTGGAGTATTGTGTACATTTCTGGTTGCCACATTACAGGAAGGATGTGAAGGCTTTGTGGAGGGTGCAGATGAGGTTCACCAGGATGCTCCCTGGATTAAAGGGTATTTGCTATAAGGAGAGGTTGGACAAACTTGGGTTGTTTCCTCTGGAGTGGCAGAGGCTGCAGGGAGACCTGACAGAGGTTTATAAAATTATGAGAGGGATAGATAGGGTAAATAGAGTCTGTTTCCCATGGTAGGGGTGTCTAAAATTAGAGGCCAGAGGTTTGAGGTGAGAGGGAGGAAGTTTAAAGGGGATCTGAGGGGTAAATGTTTCACACAGTGTAGTTGGTTTCTGGGATGAGCTGCCAGAGGAGGTGGTGGAGGCAGGAACAGTAACAACACTTGAGGCATCTGGACAGGTACTTGAATGAGCCGGGCACAGAGGGATATGGAATTAATGCAGGTAAGTGGGATTAGTATAGATTGGTGTGATGGTCAGCATAGATGCAATGGGCCGATGGGCCTGTTTCTATGCTGTATGACTCTGACACATTATCTACAAGGATCTTTGAACCTGTTAACCAAGGTTCCTCAATACTCCCTTGGATCCAAACATTCATGATGTATATCCTACCCTCAAACTGCATCACCTCACAGTTATCTAGATTAATTTCATCTGCCATTTCTCAGCCCATTTCACCAACACATCAATATATCAACCTGTAGTCTAAGACCACCCTCCACACTGTCAATAGCTCTACCGATCTTAATGACATCTGCGAACTTGCTGATCATGCCTCCTACATTCTTATCCAATTCATTCATGTATATTACAAACAGCAAGGATCCCAGCACCAGTCCCTGTGGAACACCACAGACATCCAGTTGCAAAAACATCCCTCTACCATCTCCCTCTGTCTCCTATTGCCAAGCCAGTTTTGGATCCAACTTTGAACCATGTTGGGCTGAACTAATTAAGCTAATGATGCCTAATCCCTTCTGCCTCCATATCCCTCCATTCTCTGCACATTCATGTGCCTAACTAAGAACCCTTTAAATACCTCTATCATACCTGCCTCCACCACCATCCCTGGCAGAGCATTTCAGGCACCCACCACTTCCTGTGTTTAAAAAAAAAATCTTGCCCCACACATCTCCTTTGAACTTACCCCCTCTCTCCTTATACACATGCCCTCAAGTATTAGACATTTCGACCCTGGGAAAACAATACCAGCTGTCTACTCTATCCATTCCTCTCATAATCTCATAAACTTCCATCAGATCACCTCTCTGGATAGCACATGCCCTCTAATCCAGGCAGCATCCTGGTAAAACTCTTTTGCACCCTCTCCAAAGCCTCCACATCCTTCCTATAATGGAGTGACCAGAACTGAATGCAATACTCCAGATATGGCCTAACCAGAGTTTTATAAAGCTGCAACGTAACTTCCTGACTCTTGATGAATGTGTGGCTGAAGAGTTGGTGCAGGAGGCAGGGATTCAAATTTGTGAACGATTGGAATCTCTTCTGGGGCAGAGTTGACCTGTACAAGGGGGACAGATTGCACCTGAGCTGGACAGGGAGCAATATCCTAGTGGGCAGATTTGCTAGTGCTACTAGGGAGGGTTTAAATTAGATTGGCAGGAGGATTGGATCCAAAGCAGACAAGAAGCAGACAGACAGAAGGCAGGAAGTTGAGACAGAATTCATCAACATAAGTACAGTAAACAGGCAGCAGCATGGCAGGGAGCGAGGAAAGACTGTTGGGTTAAGTTGCACTTATTTCAATACAAGAAGTCTCATGTGTAAGGTGGATGAACTCCGGGCATGGATAGCTATGTGGGACTGGGATATTACAGCCATTACAGAAACATCCCTGAGGGAGGGACAGGACTGGCAGCTAAATGTTCCAGGGTACAGGTGCTATTGGCAGTATAGAGGAGGAGGAAAGAGAGGAGGGGGAGTTGCAATCCTGATTAAGGAGAACATCACGAGATAAAATTACTGAGGGATCGTCCTGTGAGGCTTTATGGGTGGAACTGAGAAATAAGAAGGGGATGATCACCTTGTTGGGATTGTATTGTAGGCAGGGAGATTGCAGAAAGTTGCAAGAGTAATAGGGTTAGGGGATCTTAGCTTTCCTAATATAGATTGGGTCTGTCATAGTGCTAAGGGCTTAGATGTGGTGGAATTTGTTAAGTGTGTTCAGGAAAGTTTCCTCACACAATGTACTGAAGGCCTGACCAGGGAGATGGTGAAGCTTAACCTACTCTTGGGAAATGGGGCAGTACAAGTGACTGAGGTGTCAGTGGGTGACTTTGGGACCAGGAACCATAGATCTATTAGTTTTAAATTAGCCATGGAAAGGGACAGATCTTGTCCATAAAGTTTTAGATTGGGGCAAGGAAAATTTTGATGGTATTAGATAGAAACTTGCAAAAGTTGATTGGAGTAGGTTGTTTGCAGACAAAGAAATGTCTGGCAAGTGGGAGGCTTTTAAAAGTGAGGTATCGAGAGTTCAAATCTGCATGTTGCTGTTAGAGTGAAGGGCAAGGCTGGCAGGAGTAGGGAACGCTGGACGACAAGGGATATTGAAGCTCTGGTCAGGGAATAGAAGGAGGCATGGGTCAGGTACAGCAGCTGGGATCAAGTGAATCCCTGGAGGAGTATAGGGAAAGCAGGGGTATACTCAAGAAGGAAATCAGAAGGGTGAAAAGGGGGCACAAGCTATAGACCAGTAAGCCTGAGGAGATTCTCGGGAATGTTGCCGGGATTAGAGGGACTGAGTTTTGGAGAGATGTTGAGCAGGTTGGGACTTCTTTCACTGGAGCGCAGGAGAATGAGGGTTACCTTATACAGGTGTATAAAATTATGAGGGGCGTAGATAGGGTGAATGCACATAATCTTATTTCCCAGGGTTGGGGAAATCACAAACTAGAGGACAAGTCTAAGGTGAGAGGGGAGAGATTTAATAGGAACCTGAAGGACAGCTTTTTCACCCAGAGAGTAGTCAGTATCTGGAATGAGCTGCCAGAGGAAGTGGTTGAGGCACGTATGCGGACAGCATTTAAAAAGTACTTGGACAGGTACATGGATAGGAAAGGTTTAGAGGGATATGGGCCAAACGTGGGCAAATGGGAGTTTAGTTATCTTAGATGGGAGTCTTAGATGAGAGTCACTTGCTTAGATGGGAGTCTTGGTTGGCATAGACCAGTTGGGCTGAAGGGCCTGATTCCATGCTGTATGGCTGTATGACTCTATGACTCTATACTCTGATAACAATGCATCCCATCTATAGATAGTGACCATAACTCCTTGACCTTTACCATAGCCTTGGAGAGGGATAGGAGCAGATGATATAGGATAGTATTTAACTGGTGGAGTGGGAATTCCTGCTATTAGGCAGGAATTTGGGAGCGTAAATTAGGAAGAAATGTTCTTGGGGAAGTGCACAGTGGAAATGTGGAGGTTGTTTAGGGAGTATTTGCATGGGGTTTTGGATAGCTTTGTCCCACTGAGGCAGAGTAAGGATGGTAGAGTGAAGGAACCATGGTTGACAGGAGATGTAGAATATCTTGTCAAGAGGAAGAAAGAAGCTTACCTGAGGTTTAGAAAGCATGGATCAGACAGGGCTCTGGAGAGTTACAAGGTAGCCAGGAGGGAGCTTAAGAATGGACTTAGGAGAGCTAGAAGGGGGCATGAGAAGTCCCTGGTGAGTAGGATCAAGGAAAACCCCAAAGCGTTCTACACATATGTGAAGAATAGGAGGATGACTAGAGTGAGGATAGGACCAATCAGGGATAAAAGAGGAAACATGCCTGGAGTCAGAAGAGGTAGGCGAGGTCCTTAATGAATACTTTGCTTCGGTATTCACCAGAGAGAGAGAGACATTGATGTTTGTGAGGATGGTGTACGACAGACTAATATGCTGGGGCATGTCGACGTGAGGAAGAGGATATGCCCGGAACTTTTGAAAAACATTAGCGTAGATAAGTCACCGGGGCTGGATGGGATATATCCAAGGTTATTACGGGAAGCGAGGGAAGAGATTGCTGCGCCTTTAGCGATGATCTTTGCATCCTTACTGGCCACAGGAGTAGTGCCCAATGATTGGAGGGTGGCAAATGTTATTAATTTGTTTAAGAAAGGGAGTAGGGATAACCCTGGGAATTACAGACCAGTGAGTCTCACTTCAGTGGTGGGCAAATTACTGGAGAAGATTCTTGGAGACAGGATTTATATGCATTTGGAGAAGCATAGGCTGATAAGGGACAGTCAGCATGGCTTTGTGAGGGGCAGATCATGCCTCACAAGCCTGATTGAATTCTTTGAGGATGTGACAAGGCACATTGATGAAGGTCGAGCAGTGGATGTGGTGTACATGGATCTTAATAAGGCGTTTGATAAAGTTCCTCGTGGAAGGCTCATTCAGAAAGTCAGGAGGCATGGGATCGAGGGAAACTTGGCTGTGTGGATTCAGAACTGGCTTGCTCATAGAAGACAGAGGGTGGTGGTAGATGGAGCGTCTTCTGCCTGGAGGTCAGTGACCAGTGGTGTTCTGCAGGGATCTGTTCTGGGACCCCTGCTCTTTGTGAATTTTATAAATGACTTGGATGAGGATGTGGAAGGGTGGGTTAGTAAGTTTGAGGATACAAAGGTTGGTGGTATTGTGGATAGTGTAGAAGGTTGCTGTAGATTACAACAGAATATTGATAGAATGCAGAGCTGGGCTGAGAAGTTGCAGATGGAGTTCAATCCAGAAAAGTGTGAAGTGATACACTTCGGGTGATCGAATTTGAAGGCAGAATATAAGGTTAATGGCAGAACACTTAGCAGTGTGGAGGAACAGGGATCTTGGGGTCTGTGTCCATAGATCCCTCAAGGTTGCCGCACAGGTTGATAGGGTTGTTAAGAAGGCATATGGTGTGTTGGCCTTTATTATTTGGGGTATTTAGTTCAAGAGCCACGAGGTAATGTTGCAGCTCTATAGAACTCTAGTTAGACCACACTTGGAGTATTGTGTTCAGTTCTGGTCGCCTCATTATAGGAAGGATGTGGAAGCTTTAGAGAGGGTGCAGAGGAGATTGACCAGGATGCTGCCTGGATTGGAGAGCATGTCTTATGAGGATAGGTTGAACGAGCTCGGGCTTTTCTCTTTGAAGAGAAGAGAAGGAGGATGAGAGGTGATTTGTTAGAGGTGTACAAGATGATAAGAGGCAAAGATCGAGTGGACAATCAGAGACTTTTTCCCAGGGCAAAAATGGCTAACATGAGGGGACATAATTTTAAGGTGATTGGAGGAAGATATCCCCCCTAGAGTGGTAGGTGCATGGAACGCACTGCCAGCAGAGGTTGTGGGGCATTAGGGACATTTTAGAGACTCTTAGATAGACAAATGAAAGATAGAGAAATGGGGGGGGGGGGGGGGCGATGTGGGAGGGAAGGGTTAGATAGATCATAGAGCAGGATAAAATGTCAGCACAACATGGTGGGCCAAAGCGCCTGTACTGTGCAGTAGTGTTCTATGTTCTCCCACATGGTCCTCCATTTCTCTATCATTGTAATATCTGGTAATAGCCGCAGTGTTTTGCACTCATTCTTTGCCTTTCACCCTTGCTCACTGGCAGTCTCTGTATCGCCACCTCTTTCTCAGCCACACACATTTCCCCATTTCTCTCTTTCTCTTGCAGAGGAATGCTCCTTTTGGCTGCCTCTCTACGGCAGTATGTGTTGCCGCCTTGCTGCCCAGCCTCGGTGTATGACACAGCATGTGATTACAGGCTTTTTAAACCTGCAGGTGAGTGTAATAGTCGTGGAGTCAGACCAGACAGAAACAGGCCATTCAGCCCACCACCTCCATCCTGAGCACGTAACCATCCATACTAATATCAGTGACTAGTACTTGCTCTATAATCTTCTGTGCCTTGGTAATTCAAGCCCTTTATCTCATTATCACATTTTCCAACTTTGGGTAATTCCTGTCCTATCAGAACTGGCTGTTTTTGACAATCTGTGGCTTTTGGCTTAGTTTTCCTCTCTCTGTTAGTACAGCCTCGCCTGGGCATGTTCCACAGTCCTGCTGTTAGCACCAAATAGAGTCATATTGCATGGGAACAGGCTCTTTGGCCCAACTCGTCCATGCTGACTGTGTTGCCCAGTGAGCTAGTCCCATCTGCCTGCATTTGCCCCATAGCCCTCTACGATCCATTTACTTATCTAGATGGAACCAGTCCTATCCTTTTCCATAACTATTTTAAAATTAGTAGAATTATGGTCACTGGTCCCAAGGTGCTCCCCCACTGACACTTCAGACAGTTGCCCTGCCTTATTCCTCAAGAGGATGTCAGGTTTTGCTCCTTCTCTGGTCTCACTGGATAATAGCCCAGGGATATCCTAAGTACTGCTGTGATGTTCTCCCTAATCAAAAAGGTAGCTCCCCTTCCTCTCACGCCTCCACCTCTATCCTTCTTATTCGAAGAGGTGACCAAGAGGATTAATGTGGGCAGGGTAGTCAACATTGTCTACGTGGACTTCAGCAAGGCTTTTGAGAAGGTTCTAAATTAGGTCAAGGCTAATTTAGATGGTATTAGACATGAACTTTCAAAAGTTAGCTGGGGGAGGCTGTTTGCAGGTAAAGGGATGTCTGACAGGGACGGAGAGTTCAGGGCCAGCATGTTCCAGTTAGACTGAAGGGTAAGGCTAGAGGAGTAGGGAGCCCTGGATGACAATAGAACCATAGAACACTACAGCACAGAAAACAGGCCATTCGGCCCTTCTAGTCTGTGCTGAAATGTTATTCCGCTAGTCCCATTTACCTGCACCCAGTCCATAACCCTCCAGACCTCTCCCATCCATGTATCTATCCAACTTATTCTTAAAACTCAAGAGTTAGCCCACATAGATATTGATATCTCTTGTAGATAGGGAGGTAAAGAAGGCTAATGGAATGCTTGCTTTCATTAATTGAGGTGCTGAGTACAGGAGTCAAGAAGTTATGATATCTTTATTAGTCACATGTACATTGAAATACCCAGTAAAATACGCCTTTTGTGTAGAGTGTTCTGGGTGCAGCCCGCAAGTGTCGCCACGCTTCCGACGCCAACATAGCACGCCCACAACTTCCTAACCCGCACGTCTTTGGAATGTGGGAGGAAACCAGAGCACCTGGAGGAAACCCACGCAGACACACGGGGCATAGACACATAGAAAAACTACAGCACAATTCAGGTCCTTCGGTCCACAAAGCTGTGCTAAATATGTCCCTACCCTAGAAATTACTAGGCTTACACACAGCCCTCTATTTTACTCAGCTCCATATACCTATCTAACAGTCTCTTGAAAGACCCTATCGTATCTGCCTCCACCACCGTTGCCGGCAGCCCATTCCACGCACTCAGCACTGAGTAAAAAAACTTACCCCTGACATCTCCTCTATATCTACTCCCCAGCACCTTAAACCTATGTCCTCTTGTGGCCACCATTTCAGTCCTGGGGAAAAGCCTCTGACTATCTACCCGATCAATACCTCTCATCATCTTATACATATCTATCAGGTCCCCCCTCATCCTCCGTCTGTCCAAGGAGAAAAGGCCGAGTTCCCTCAACCTGCTTTCATAAGGCATGCTCCGCGTTCCAGACAGCATCCTTGTAAATCTCCTCTGCACCCTCCCTATGGCTTCCACATCTTTCCGGTAGTGAGGCAACCAGAACTGAGCACAAAACTCCAATGGGGTCTGACCAGGGACCTATATATCTGCAACAATACCTCTCGAATCCTAAATTCAATTCCCTGATTGATGAAGGACAATACGCCATATGCCTTCTTCACCACAGAGTCAACCTGTGCAGCCGCTTTGAGCGTCCTATGGACTCGGACCCCAAGATCCCCCTGATCCTCCACACTGCCAAGAATCCTACCATTAGTACTATATTCTGCCAACATATTTGACCTACCAAAATGAACCACTTCACACTTATCTGGGTTGATCTGCATCTGTCACTTCTCAGCCCAACTTTGCATCCTATCTATGTCCCTCTGTAATCTCTGACAGCCCTCCAAACTATCCACAACACCCCCAACCTGTGTGTCATCCGCAAACTTACTAACCCACCCCTCCACTACCTCATCCAGGTCATTTATAAAAATCACAAAGAGTGAGGGTCCCAGAACAGATCCCTGAGGTACACCGCTGGTCACCGACCTCCATGCAGAATACGACCCTTCAACAATGACTCTCTGCCTTCTGTGGGCCAACCAGTTCTGGATCCACACTGCAATGTCCCCTTGGATCCCATGTCTCCTCACCTTCTCCATAAGCCTTGCATGGGGTACCTTATCAAACGCCTTGCTGAAATCCATATACACTATATCTACTACTCTCCCTTCATCGATGTGCTTAGTCACATCCTCAAAAAATTCAATCAGGCTCATAAGGCAGGACCTGCCCTTGACAAAGCCATGCTGACTATTCCTAATCATATTATACCTCTCCAAATGTTCATAAATTCTGCCTCTCAGGATCTTCTCCATCACTTCACCAACCACTGAGGTAAGACTCACCGGTCTATAATTCTCTGGGCTATCCCTACTCCCCTTCATGAATAAGGGAACAACATCCACAACCCTCCAATCTTCCCAAACCTCTCCTGTCTCCATCGATGACACAAAGATCATTGTCAGAGGCTCCGCAATCTCCTCCCTCGCCTCCCACAGCAACCTGGGGTACATCCCATCCGGTCCCGGCGACTTATCTAACTTGATGCTTTCCAAAAGTTTCAGCACCACCTCTTTCCTAATATCTACATGCTCAAGCTTTTCAGGCTGCTGCATGTCCCCACTACAATCACCCACATCTTTTTCCGTGGTGAATACTGACGTAAAGTATTCATTAAGTACCTCCACTATTTCTTCCGGATCCATACACACTTTCCCATTGCTGCACTTGATAGGCCCTATCCTTTCACATTTCATCCTCTTACTCTTCACATACTTGTAGAACGCCTTGGGGTTTTCCTTAATCCTGCCCACCAAGGTCTTCTCATGTCCCCTTCTGGCTCTCCTAATCTCTTTCTTAAGTTCCTTCCTTTTAGCCCTGTACTCTTCCAGATCTCTAACATTACCTAGCTCTCTGTACCTTTTGTAAGCTTTTCTTTTCCATTTGACTGGATTTATTATAGCCTTTGTACACCATGGTTCCTGTGTCTTCTCGTGACTCCCCTGTCTCATCAGAACATGTCTATGCAGAACTCCACACAAATATCCCCTGAATATTTGCCACATATCTTCTGTACTTTTTCCAGAGAACATCTGTTCCCAATTTAAGCTTCTAATTTCCTGCCTGAGAGCCTCATAATTCCCTTTACTCCAAGTAAGCGCCTTTCTAGGCTGTCTGTTCCTATCTCTTTCCAGTGCTAACGTAAAGGAGACAGAATTATGATCACTGTCACCAAAATG
This sequence comes from Pristis pectinata, assembly GCF_009764475.1. NCBI lineage: Eukaryota > Metazoa > Chordata > Chondrichthyes > Rhinopristiformes > Pristidae > Pristis > Pristis pectinata. Next base: position 427,382 of record NC_067406.1, read on the forward strand.
TTCACCCACTGAGAGATCTGACACCTGACCAGGTTCATTTCCCAATATCAAATCAAGCACAGCCTCTCCTCTTGTAGGTCTATCTACATACTGTGTCAAGAACCCTTCCTGAACACAGCTAACAAACTCCACCCCATCTAAACCCCTCACTGTCTGGAGATGCCAATCGATGTTTGGGAAATTAAAATCCCCCATTACAACAACTCTGTTATTCTCACACCTTTCTAGGATCTGTTTCCCTATCTGCTCCTGAATATCCCTGTCACCATTGGGTGGCCTATAAAAAACACCCAGTAAAGTTATCGACCCCTTCCTGTTCCTAACCTCCACCCACAGAGACTCCGTAGACAATCCCTCCACAACGTCCACCTCTTCCGCAGCCGTGACACTATCGCTGATCAACAGTGCCACTCCCCCACCTCTCTTGCCTCCCTCCCTGTCCTTCCTGAAACATCTAAAACCCGGCACTTGAATCAACCATTCCAGCCCCAGAGCCATCCAAGTCTCCATAATGGCCACCACATCATAGCTCCAAGTATCGAACCATGCTCTAAGCTCATCCGCCTTGTTGACAATACTCCTTGAGTTAAAATAGACACATCTCAAGCCTGTCTGAACACTTCACTTCTCTATCACCTGCCTATGGTACTTACTCCTAGCCTCCTCTATTTGAGAGCCAAACACCTCTTCCCCAATCTCTCCAGTACGGATCCCACCCCCCAACAACTCTAGTTTAAACTCCCCCCAGTAGCCTTAGCAAACCTCCCCACCAGTATGTTGGTCCCCCTGGGATTCAAGTGCAACCTGTCCTCTTTGAACAGGTCATACCTGCCCCAAAAGAGGCCACAATGATCCAGAAAACTGAATCCCTGCTCCTTACTCCAATCCCTCAACCACGCATTAACCTCCTCCTCATTCTGTTCCTATACCCACTGTCGCTTAGCACAGGCAGTAATCCGGAAATTACTACCTTTGAGGTCCTGCTTCACAACTTCCTTCCTAATTCTCTATAGTCTCTTTTCAGGACCTCATTCCTTTCCCTACCTATGTTGTTGGTACCAATATGTACCACGACCTCAGGCTGTTCTCCCTCCCCCTTCAGGATATCTTGGACGTGATCGGAAACATCCCGGACCCTGGCACCTGGGAGGCAAACTACCTTCCGAGTTTCTTTCCTGCATCCACAGAATCGCTTGTCTGCCCACCTGACTATAGAGTCCCCCATCACTAGTGCCCTCCTCTCTCCTTCCCTACCCATCTGAGCCACAGGGCCGAGCTCTGTGCCAGAGACACTGCCACTGTTGCTTTCCCCAGGTAGGCTGTCTCCACCAACAGTACTCAATCAGGAGTACTTATTGTCAAGGGGTACAGCCATAGGGATACTCTCTAGTACCTGACTCTTCCCCCTCCTGACTGTGACCCAATTGCCTGATTCCGATGGTGCCGGTGTGACCACCTGCCTATAACTCCTTTCTATCACCTCCTCACTCTCCCTGACCAGACGAAGATCATCGAGCTGCATCTCCAGTTCCCTAACACGGTCCCTTAGGAGCTGCAGCTCGACACACCGGGCGCAGACGTAGCCTTCCCGGAGGCAGGGAGACTCCGGAAACTCCCACACCTGACACAGAGTACAGGAAACCGCACTCATACTCCTTCCTTGACTCAAGTCACCCACCTTTCCTCGCCCCTTGACGCCGAAGCCCCTTGAGCCAAAGCCCAGAACACTCTGCTACCTCTCACTCCACTGCCCGCTCCGACGCTGCCTGCTGTGTAGGCGGTTTGCTTTTAAACTGCCGCACCGCGCCTGCACAGTCCAGCCCCCAGTCTACTGCTTAAAACTTATAAAACACTTATAAAAGTACCTTATAGAAAAATCTAACCCTAGTAATTACAACACTATTAAAAACTAACCCTTATAATTAAAACCCTAATAAAAATGATAAAAAAGAAAAACTTATCTGCTCCGAAGTCCTCCGAAGCAAGACCCACGAAGCTTCCGAAGTTTTTTTCTCTGTAGAACTATCAGTGCGTGAGCAATTGGGGAACAGTGACCACAGCTCATTCACTTTCAGAACAGCTACAGATAAGGATAGGCATGGGACGAGCGGGAGGGTTTTAAATTGGAGCAGGGCTAATTATGAAGGCACAAGGCAGGAACTAGGTAGAGTAAACTGGGAACACCTTCTTGCTGGCAAGTCCACGTCGAGCATGTGGAAAGTGTTTAAGGATCAAATACAGAGTACAGGATAGGTATGTCCTGATTAGAAGGAAGGATGTGAATGGGGAAAATAAGGGAACCTTGGATGTCCAGAGAAGTCATGAACTTAGTCAAAAAGAAAAAAAGGACAAGAATGTAGAGCTTCGGAAGTTAGGATCAGACAGAGCACGTGAGGACTATAGAGAAGCTAGAAATGAACTCAAGAAAGGAATTAGGAAAGCCAGGAGGGGCCATGAAAAGCCCTTGGCAAGTAGGATTAAGGAAAATCCAAAGTCATTCTATACCTACGTCAGGAATAAGGGGATAACAAGGGAAAGGGTAGGACCACTTAGGATAAAGAAGGGAATCCATGTTTGGATGCAGAGGATGTGAGTGAGGTTCTGAATGAGTATTTCTCTTCAGTATTTACCCAGGAAAGGGTCATGCAAGAAGCAGAAATTGGAACTGTGGGTGGAAACATGTTCGGGCATTTCGAGGTCAAGGAAGAGGTAGTGTTAGGTCTCCCAAACAGTATTAAGATGGATAGGTCCCTGCGGCCCGATGGGATATACCCCAGGTTACTAAGGGAGGAGAGAGAGGAAATTGCTGGGGCTTTGACCAGTATCTTTGTGTCCTCTTTGACCACGGGTGAGGTCCCGGATGACTGGTGAGTGGTTAATGTTGTTCCTCTATTTAAGAAAGGAACAAGGGAAAATCCGGAGAACTATAGACAGGTGAGTGTCACGTCAGTTGCAGGGAAATTGCTGGACAAAATTCTTAGAGATAGGATATACGAGCACCTGGAATCCAATGGCTTGATTAGGGAAACCCAGCATGGCTTTGTGCAGGGCAAGTCATGTCTTACAAACCCGGTTGAGTTTTTTGACAGGGTGACAAGAGAGATCGATGAAGGTAGAGCTGTGGATGTCATCTATAGGGACTTCAGTAAGGCATTTGACAAGGTCCCACATCGGTTAATCAAGAAAGTTGGGATGCATGGGGTCAGTGTGGATCCCGAACTGGCTTGCATGTAGAAGACAAAGGGTGGTGATTGAAGGGACTTACTCGGGCTGGAGGCCTGTGAGTAGTGGTGTTAGAACATAGAATAATTACAGCACAATTCAGGCCCTTCGGCCCACAAAGCTGTGCCGAACATGTCCCTACCCTAGAAGTTACTAGGCTTACCCAAAGCCCTCTATTTTACTCAGCTCCGTGTACCTATCTAACAGTTTCTTGAAAGACCCTATTGTATCCGCCTCCACCACCGTTTCCGGCAGCCCATTCCACGCAGGGATCTGTGCTGGGACCTCTGCTGTTTGTGATTTACATAAGTGACCTGGATGAGTATGTTGATGGGTGGGTTAGTAAGTTTGCAGACGATACCAAGATTGGTGGAGTTGTGAATAGTGTAGAAGACTGGCGACGGACACAGCGTGATATAGATCAGCTGCAGATGTGGTCAGAGAAATGGCAGATGGAGTTTTACCCGGATAAATGTGAGGTGTTGCACCTTGGTGGGACTAATGTCAAGAGGCAGTGCACTCTGAAGGGCAAGACCCTTAGTGTTGAAGAGCAGAGTGACCTTGGGGTGCAAATCCATGACTCATTGAAAGTGGCTACACAGGTAGACAGGGTGGGTAAGAAGGCTAATGGAATGTTTTCATTTATTAATTGGGGTATTGAGTACAGGAGTCAACAAGATATGATGCATCTCTTTAGAACTCTGGTTAGGCTGCATTTAAGGCGTAATAGGGATCTGGGGTCCAAATCATAGCTCAAGAGGTTGTTTCTCAGAATGGAGGCTGGTGACTAGTGGTGTGCCGCAGGGGTTGGTGTTTGGACCCTTGTTATTCATTATTTATATAAATCATTTGGATGTGAATGCACAAGGTTTGATCAGTAAGTTTGCAGATGACACAACATTTGGAGGTATTGTTGATAGTGAAGGAGATTATCGTAGATCACAGGGGGATCGTGATCAGTTGGGGAAGTGGGCCGAAGAGTGACAAATGGATTTCCATACAGATAAGTGTGAGGTGATGCATTTTGGAAAGTCAAACCAGCGTAGGTCTTGTACTGTGAATGGTAGGGCACTGGGGAGTGTAATGGAACAGAGGGACCGAGGAGTACAAGTGCAGAGTTCGTTGAAAGCGTCACAGGTAGACAGGGTGGTGTAAAAGGCATTTAGCACACTGGCCTTCATCAGTCAGAGCACTGAGTACAGGAGTTGGGACATTATGTTGCAGTTGTATAAATCAGTGGTGAGGCTGCACTTGGAGAACTGTGTACAGTCTTGGTCACCCTGTTATGGTTAAACTGGAAAGAGTGCAGAGGAGATTTACGAGGATGTTGCCAGGACTCGAGGGCCTGAGTTATAGGGAGAGGTTGGCCAGGCTGGGTCTTTATTCCTTGGAAAGTAGGAGAATGAGGGGTGACCTTACAGAAATGTTTAAAATTATGAGAGGCATAGGTAAGGTTGACGGTAACAGTCTTTTTTACCAGGGTAGGGGAGTCCAAAACTAGGGGCATAGATTTAGGGTGCGAGGGGAAAGATTTAAAAGGGACCTGAGGGGCAACTTTTTCATGCAGAGGGTGGTGAGTGTATGGAACGAGCTGCCAGAGGAAGCAGGCACAATAGTATCATTTAAAAAGCACTTGGATTGGTACATGGAGGGGAGGAGCTTCGGGGGATATGGGCCAAATGCAGTAAATTGGGACCAGCTGGGTGGGCCCTGTGGTCGGCATGGAATGGATTTTCGTAGGTCAAATATGATGGCAGAATACAGTATTAATGGTAGGACTCTTGGCAGTGTGGAGGATCAGAGGGATCTTGGGGTCTGAGTCCATAGGACGCTCAAAGCGGCTGCGCAGGTTGACTGTGGTGAAGAAGGCATATGGTGTATTGTCCTTCATCAATCGTGGAATTGAATTTAGGAGCCGAGAGGTAACGTTGCAGCTACATAGGTCCCTAGTCAGACCCCACTTGGAGTATTGTGCTCAGTTCTGGTCCCCTCACTACAGGAAGGATGTGGAAGCCATAGAAAGGGTGCAGAGGAGATTTACAAAGATGCTGCCTGGAATGCGGAGCATGTCTTATGAAAGCAGGTTGAGGGAACTTGGCCTTTTCTCCTTGGAGCAATGGAGGATGAGAGGTGACCTGATAGAGGTATATAAGATAAGAGCCATTGATTGTGTGGATAGTCAGGCTTTTTTCCCAGGGCCGAAATGGTTGCCACAGGAGGACATAGGTTTAAGGTGCTGGGGAGTAGGTATAGAGGAGATGTCAGGGGTAAGTTTTTTTACTCAGAGAGTGGTGAGTGCCTGGAATGGGCTGCCGGCAACTGTGGTGGAGGTGGATACGATAGGGTTTTTTAAGAGACTTTTGGATAGTTACATGGAGCTGAGAAAAATAGAGGCTATGGGTAAGCCTAGTAATTTCTCAGGTAGGGGCATATTCGGCACAGCTTTGTGGGCCGAAGGGCCTGAATTGTGCTGTAGGTTTTCTATGTTTCTATAAGGGACCTTGCCAGAAGTCTGACTAAAATCCATGCAGACAACATCCACCAGCTCTATCTTCATCAATCATATTCATGACCTCCTCGAAAAACTCAATCAGGTTAGTAAGACATGACTTGCCCTGCACAAAGCCATGTTGACTGTCCCTAATTAGGCTATGGTTTTCCAAATGCTCATAAATCCTATCCCGAAGGCATGTCTTCTGAGGAAAGGTTGAACGAGCGAGGGCTTTTCTCTTTAGAGCAAAGGAGGATGAGAGGTGACTTGGTAGAGGTGTGTAAGATCATGAGGGGCATAGATAGAGTGGACAGCCAGCACCTTTTCCCTGGGCAGCAATGACCAATACCAGAGGACATCCGTTTAAGGTGAGAGAAGGAAAGTTTAGGGGAGGTGTCAGAGGTAGGTTTTTCACACAGACAGTGGTGGGTGCCTGGAATGCATGGCCAGGGGTGGCGATAGAGGTTGACACAATAGGAACATTCAAGAGACTTAGACAGGCATGTGGATGTAAGAAAAGTGGAGGGTTGGGGGGGTTGTGTAGGAGGAAGGGTTAGATTTATCGTGGACTAGGTATGTATGAGTCGGCACAATGTGTGGGACAAAGGGCCCTTAGGGTCATAGAATACTACAGCTCAGAAACAGGCCCTTTGGCCCATCTAGTCCATGCCAACCTGATCTTCTGCCCAGTCCCATTTACCTGCACACAGACCATATCCCTCCAAACCCCTCCCATCCATGTACCTATCCAAACCTCTCTTAAATGTTACAATTGAACCCACATCCACCATTTCTGCTGGCAGCTCGTTCCACACTCGCACCACCCTCTGAGTGAAGTAGTTCCCCCTCAGATTCCCCTTAAATATTTCAGCTTTCACCCTAAACCTATGTCCTCTAGTTCTAGTCTCACCCAAGCTTAGGGGAAAAAGCCTGCATTCATTCATCCTATCTGTACCCCTCATAATTTCATTCTCCTGCACTCCAGGGAATAAGGTCCTAACCTATTCAACCTTTCCCTATAACTCAGGTCCTCAAGTCCCAGCAACATCTGTGCAAATTTTCTCTGCACTCTTTCAAGCTTATTGATATCTTTCCTGTAGGTAGGTGACCAGAACTGCACACAACACTCTAAATTTGGCCTCAGCAATTCAGCCGTACTGTGCTGTACTGTTCTGTGTTCTCAGAATCCTCTCCAATAGCATCCCTACCACTGACATGAGACTCACTGGTCTATAATTTTCCAGGATTATCCATTTTTCCCCTCTTGAACAACGGAACATTAGCTACTCGCCAGTCCTCCGGGGCCTTACCTGTGGCTAGAGAGGATGTGAAGAGATTGGTCAAGGCCCCAGCAACCTTCAGGCCCATAGAACCATAGAACAATACAGCACAATACAGGCCCTTTGGCCCACCATGTTGTGCTGCCCTTCAAACCACACCTAAGACTATCTAACCCGTTCCTCCCACATATCCCTCTATCTTAAATTCCTCCAAATGTTTATCTAACAATCTCTTGAATCTGACCAACGTATCAGCCTCCACCACCACCCCAGGCAGCACATTCCATGCACCAACCACTCTGGGTGAAAAACCTCCCTCTGACATCTCCCTTGGACTTCCCACCCATTACCTTAAAGCCATGTCCTCTTGTTTTGAGCATTGGTGCCCTGGGAAAGAGGCGATGGCTGTCCACTCTATCTATTCCTCAATATCTTGTGTACCTCTATCATGTCTTCCCTCATCCTCCTCCTCTCCAATGAGTAAAGCCGTAGCTCTCTTCTCTCTCCTCATAATCCATACTCTCTAATCCAGGCAGCATCCTGGTAAATCACCTCTGCACCCTTTCCAACGCCTCCACATCCTTCCTATAATGAGGCGACCAGAACTGGACACAGTACTCCAAGTGTGGCCTAACCAGAGTTTTATAAAGCTGCATTATTACTTTGCGGGTCTTAAACTCGATCCCACGATTTATGAAAGCTAACATCCCATAAGCTTTCTTGACTACCTGTGAGGTGACTTTCAGTGATCTGTGGATATGAATCCCCAGATCCCTCTGCTCCTCTACACTGCCCAGAATCCTGCCATTAACCTTGTACTCTGCCTTGGAGTTTGTCCTTCCAAAGTGTACCACCTCACACTTCTCTGGATTGAATTCCATCTGCCACTTGTCAGCCCAGCTCTGCATCCTATCAATATCCCTCTGTAAGCTTCGACAGCCCTCCACACTATCCACAGCACCACCGATCTTTGTGTCATCTGCAAACTTGCTAACCCACCCTTCCACCCCCTCATCTAAGTCATTAATAAATATCACAAAAAGTAGAGGTCCCAGAACCGATCCCTGTGGGACACCACTAGTCACAGCCCTCCAATCCGAATGCACTCCCTCCACCATAACCCTCTGCTTTCTACAGGCAAGCCAATTCCTAATCCACACAGCCAAGCTTCCTTGGATCCCTTGGCCTCTGACCTTCTGAAGAAGCCTACCATGCGGAACCTTATCAAACACCTTACTAAAATCCATGTAGACCACATCCACTGCACTAGCTTCATCAATCTTCCTGGTCACCACCTCAAAGAACCCTATCAGGCTTGTGAGGCAAGATCTTCCCTTCAGAAATCCATGCTGGCTGTCTCTAATCAGTCCATGATTCTCTAAGTGCTCATAGATCCTATCTCTTAGAATCCTTTCTAACAGCTTACCCACCACAGACGTAAGGCTCACTGGTCTGTAATTCCCTGGACTATCCCTACTACCTTTTTTGAATAAGGTGACAACATTCGCCACCCTCCAATCCTTCGGTACCATCCCTGTGGACAACGAGGACTCAAAGATCCTAACCAACGGTTCAGCAATCTCCTCCCTCGCCTCACGAAGCAGCCTGGGGAATATTCCGTCAGGACCCAGGAACTTATCTGTCCTAATATTTTCTAACAATTCCAACACATCCTCTCCCTTGATATCTACATACTCTAGAACATTACCCTTACCAACACTGACCTCAGCATCATCAAGACCCGTCTCCTTTGTGAATACTGAAGAGAAGTATTCATTGAGAACCTCACCCACTTCCACAGCTTCCAGGCACATCCTCCCACCTTTGTCTTTAATCGGACCTACCTTTACTCTAGCCATCCTTCTCTTCACGTACAAGAAAAAAGCCTCAGGATTCTTCTTAACCCTACCCACCAAAGCCTTTTCATGTCCCCTACTCGCTTTCCTCAGCCCTTTCTTAAGTTCCTTCCTTGCTACTCTATATTCCTCACGAGCCCTGTCTGATCCTTGCTGCTTACACCTTATGTATGCTGCCGCCTTCTTCCTAACTAGTTGTTCCACCTCTCTCATCACCCACGGTTCCTTCACCCTGCCATTCCTTCTCTGCCTAACCGGGACAAATTTATCCCTAACATCCTGCAAGAGATCCCTGAACATCGACCACATCTCCATAGTCCATTTCCCTTCAAAAATGTCATCCCAATTTACACTCCCAAGTTCTCGCCTTAGCCTCATAATTCGCCTTTCCCCAATTAAATATCTTCCCATCCTCTTTGCTCCTATCCCTGTCCATGACAATTCTAAAGGTTATGAAGCAATGGTCACTGTCCCCCAAATCCTCGCCCACCGATAGATCTGTCACCTGACCCAGTTCATTACCCAAAACTAGATCTAATATGGCATTCCCTCTAGTTGGCCTGTCAACATATTGTGTCAGGAATCCATCCTGGACACACTTAACAAACTGCGCCCCATCTAAGCATTTGGCACTAAGTAGGTGCCAATCAATATTTGGAAAGTTAAAGTCTCCCATTTTCATAACCCTGTTATTTTCGCATCTTTCTAAAAACTGCCTCCCAACCTGCTCCTCAGTATCCCTACTGCTACCGGGGGCCTATAGAATACTCCCAGGAGGGTAACTGCTCCTTTCTTGTTCCTAACTTCCACCCATATTGATTCTAGAGAGGATCCTCCTACATTATCCACCCTTTCTGCAGCTGTAACAGTGTCCCTGACCAGTATCGCCACCCATGAACTTACCCAGCTCTCAATTCATCTCCCTTATTCCTGCTGCTTCTTGCATTTTAAGCAAATGCACTTTAGCCCATCTGCCTTGCTACTTTTATAGCTGTTTCTCCTCCCTCAAAGCCTCTCTACCTGTCAGATCTGACTTTTCCCCATCCCCTTCTTCCTCTGACTTACTCCTCCGGTTCCCTGCCCCCTCGCAATCTAGTTTAAACCCACCTGAACCACCCTAGCAAACCTGGCTGCAAGGATATTGGCCCCCCTCAGGTTCGGGTGTAACCCGTCCTCTCTGTATAGGTCCCACCTTCCCCTGAAGAGATCCCAATGATCCAAAAATCTAAAACCCTCCCTCCTGCACCAACTTCTCAGCCACGCATTTATTTGCCACCTCCTCCTATTCCTACCTTCACTATCACGTGGCACTGGCAGCAATCCTGAGATCGCTACCCTTGAGGTCCTGTTCTTCAGCCTTCTGCCTAGCTTGCTAAACTCACTTTTCAGGACCTCATCCCTCTTCCTACCTATGTCGTTGGTACCAACATGAACCACGACTTCTGGCTGTTCTCCCTCCCACTCTAGAATCCTGTGGACCCGATCAGTGACATCCCGGACCCTGGCACCTGGGAGGCAACATACCATCCGGGATTCATGCTCACTGCCACAGAACCTCCTATCTGTTTCCCTGACTATCGAGTCCCCTATCACCACTGCCTTCCTCTTCTCCTCCCTTCCCTTATGATCAGCAGGATCGGCCCCAGTGCCAGAGACCTGGCTACTGCTGCTAGGCCCCGGCAGGTCACCCCCCCCCCCCCCCCCCCAACAGCTTCCAAAGCGGAAAACCTGTTATAGAGGGGAACAGCCTCCGGGATCCTCTGTACTATCTGCCTGTTCGTTTTCTTTTTCCTTTTCTCTCCCCCGACAGTCACCCTTCTATCCGCTTCCTAAACCCTAGAAGTACCTGCTCTAAGGGGGGTGACTGTCTCCTGATGCACAGTATCTACATAACTCTCTCCCTCCCTGATGCTGCGCAGTGTTTGAAGCTGTAACTCCAGCTCATCAAGTTTGAGCCGAAGTTCCTCCAGCCTCAAGCACTTACTGCAGATGTGGGCATCGTGGACCACAGCAAGGTCCACGGACTCCCACATCAAGCAGCTGCAGCACACCACCATGTCCTCCATCTGAACTAATTCTATCTTTCTCCCCCCTAGTTTTTTCTACTTAAAAATCTATAAACAGATAACAGGTAAAACCTTATCTTTACCTACTTACCAGCTACTCACCCGCCTTGCCCCTTTACGCCTAAGCCCCATCTTAACATTCTTCAAGAGACCCAACACTACCTCTTTCTTTATTTCAGTGCCCTAACATATTAGCATGCTCCACACTGATCTTCCTATCTTCTACATCCTTCTCCTTGGTAAATACTGATGCTAAGTACTCATTTAGGACCTTGCCCACATCCTCCACCTCCAAGCATGTTCCCCCTTTGTACTTGAGTGGTCCAACCCTCTCCCTAGTTATCCTCTTGATCTATGTATAGAATGCCTTGGGATTCTCTTTAATCCTACTTGCCAAGGATTTTTCATGGCCCCTCCTGGCTTTCCTAATTCCCTTCTTGAGTTATTTTCTTGCTTCTTATTAATCCACAGGCATTCTGTTTGATTTTAGCTTCCTGAACCTCATATGTTTCATTCTTCTTCTTGACTAAACTCACCACCTCTCTCGACATCCAAGGTTCCCTCACCCTGCCATCCTTGTCCTTCCCTCTTACTGGAACATCCCTGTCCTGTACTCTGTGCAGTTGGTCTTTAAGTACCCTCACATTGTCAGATGTGGACTTGCCCAAAAACAGCTGTTCCCAATTAATTCTCCCTAGTTCCTGCCTAATGCTCTTGTAATTTTCCCTGCTCCAATTTAATACTCTCCCACAAGGTGCATATTTATCCTTATCGATAGCTATCTTTGAAACTTGAGTTGTAATCACTGTTCCCTAACTGTTCTCCCACCGAAAGGTCAGTCACCTGGTGAGGCTCGTTCCCCAACACCAGGTCCAGTACGGCCCCTCGTCTCGTTGGACTATCTACATACTGATTTAAAAATCTCTCCTGGATGCACCTAACAAATTGTGCCCCGTCTAACCCTCTTGCACTAAGGATGTCCCAGCCTATGTTGGGGAAATTGAAGTCACCCAGGACCACAACCCTGAGACTCCCTCTTCTTTGTAAATTCTCCATCAACTTGGCACCAAACCTGAAGGTGTCCCTCCTTTCATCTTATACCCCTGGTGCCCACCCCCACCCCCACTGCCCTCCGAGTCCTCCCCCCTTCCCTCCCCTTTCATCGGTGACACGGCTTCTCCTGTTTCATCTGTTCTCTTTCTGATGCAATGCAGCAGCTGGTTGGGGACCTGCACAACTGGACCAGGGTGTTCTGCGTTTTACAAGGAACAAATCTCTTATGTTATTATTCACCGGAGGAAGTGGAGGCCAAGGTAGAGGCTGCCTTCACCATTGCAATAAACAAGGTTTGTATATAGTCTCCATACAGCCTTCAGCAGCTCCCCGAACACTCCTATAAATAACCCTGTTCCTGCCATGACTGCCTGATTGACACTGACTCCCTAGAGCCAGCTTCACACTAATGTGTTCCTGTGCCTGGTGTACAGAGGGCAGCTGGGGCTGGGAAGGGTTTCTGTACAAAGTGAGACCTTGTGTTGTTCCTGAAATTTTCTTGGCTGAGAAGAAGGCTATTTGGCCCATCAAGTGTATGCAAGTCCTCATGGAGAATTCCACTGGGTTGTTGCCCACTCTTGCCCCAGCGCCCTTCATCTCATCCTCAAGTGCAGATCCAATTGCCTTCTGAAGGCCCCAATGATTCTGCCCCCACTCCCTGCACAGGAGGTGAGTTCTGAGTGGCAAGGTCCTGAGGGATCACCACAGGATGGGTTGGAGAGGTTGTGTCCTCTTGTGGGAGAACCAAGAATTAGGGCTTTGAAGATGAGGTCACCAATTAAGACACAGCTGAAGTTATTTTTTTTTCTGTGATAGAGTTGTAAAGCACAGTCTTTGTAATCCTTCCTCAAAGGGTGGTACAACAGAGTCTTTGAATATGTTTATGGCAGAGGTAGGCAGATAGAGTCAGGGGTGAAAGGTTACTGGGGGAGGTGGGGGTGTGGATGAGTTTACGATCAGATCAGCCTTCACTGTGACACAAAAAAACTCTGCAGATAGAACATAGAACAATCACAGCACAATTCAGGCCCTTCCACCCACAAAGATGTGCCGAACATGTCCCTACCCTAGAAATTACTAGGCTTACCCATAGCCCTCTATTTTACTCAGCTCCATGTACCTATCTAACAGTCTCGTATCAGCCTCCACCACCATTTCCGGCAGCCCATTCCACACACTCACCACTCTCTGAGTAAAAAAAACTTACCCCTGACATCTCCTCTACACCTACTCCCCAGCACCTTAAACCTATGTCCTCTTGTGGCCACCAATTCAGCCCTGGGGAAAAGCCTCTGACTATCTACCCTATCAATACCTCTCATCATCTTATACACCTCAATTAGGTCCCCCCTCATCCTCCGTCTGTCCAAGGAGAAAAGGCCGAGTTCCCTCAATCTGCTTTCATAAGGCATGCTCCGCATTCCAGGCACCATCCTTGTAAATCTCCTCTGCACCCTCTCTATGGCTTCCACATCCTTCCTGCAGTGAGGTGACCAGAACTGAGCACAGCACTCCAAGTGGGGTCTGACCACGGACCTATATAGATGCTGGAATCTGGAGCAATACACAAAAAGTGCTGGAGGAACTCAGCAGGTGAGGCAGCATCCACGGAGGGAAATAAACAGTCAATATTTCGGGTCAAGACCCTTCATCAGGACTGGAAAGGAAGAGGGCAGAAGCCAGAATAAGAAGTTTGGGGGAGGAGCACACACAGGCAGGTGACAGGTGAGTTCAGATGATGGGCAAGTCCAGGTGAGAGGAGGAAGGTAGGTGAGTGAGGGAGGGGAGAAGATGTAATAAGCTCAGAGGTGACAGGTAGAAGAGGCAAAGGGCTGAAGAAAGAGGAATGCGGTAGGAGAGGGCAGTGGACCATGGAATAAAGGATGGGGAAGGGGAGGAGAGGAGATGGGCAGGTCATCAAGGTGGGGGAAGGGAGCCACAGGAATGAATGAAGACGGAGAAATGGGGGAGAAAAAAAGAAGGGGTGGGGTTACCGGATGTTAGAGAAATCGATGTTGAGGCCGTCAGGTTGGAGACTCCCAAGGCGGAACATGAGGTGTTGTTCCTCCAACCTGCATCTGGCCTCAACGTGGCAGTGGAGGAGGCTGTGGATAGACACGTCAGTATGGGAGTGGGATGTGGAATTGAAGTGGGTGGCCACCGGGAGATCCTGGCTGTTGCGGTGAACGGAGCAAAGGTGCTCAACAAAGCAGTCTCAGATGTCCTGGAATGGAAAGCCTCACCATAGGAACAGCTGCGGAGGAACTGGGAGAAGGGGATGCCATCATTAAAAGTGGGAAGAGGTGTAGTCAAAGTAACTGTGGGAGTCAGTGGGTATGTAGAAGTCTGTGATTAATCTCTCTCTGGAGATGGAGACAGAGAGATCCAGAAAGGGGAGAGAGGTGTCGGAGACAGACCAAGTGAATCTGAGGGCAGGGTGGAAGTTGGAGGCAAAGTTGATGAAATTGATGAGCTTAGCATGGGTGCTGGAAGCAGCCCCAATGCAGTCACCAGTGTAGCGGAGAAAAGAGTTGGGGAGCATTACCGGTGTAGGCTTGGAACATGGACTGTTCCATGTAGCTGACAGAGGCAGGCATAGCTGGGGTCCATGTGAGTGCCCATGGTTACACCTATAGTTTGGAGAAAGTGGGAGGAGCTGAAAGAGAAGTTGTTGGGGGTGAGCACCAGTTCTGCCAGACGGAGGAGGGTGGTGGTGGAGGGCAACTGGTTGGGTCTGTTATCGAGAAAGAAACGGAGGGCCTTAAGGCCTTCCTGATGAGGGATGGTAGTGTACAGAGACTTAATGCCCATGGTGAAAATGAGGCGGTCAGCACCGGGGAACTGGAAGTCGTTGAAGTGATGGAGAGCATGCAAAGTGTCACGGACATAAGTAGGAAGGGACCGAACCAAGGGGGACAAAATGGAGTCAAGATATGAGGACACGAGTTCAGTGGGGTAGCAGCAGGCAGAAACAATGGGTCTACCAGGGCAGTTGGGTTTGTGCATCTTGGGTAGGAGTTAGAAACGGGCAGTGCAGGGTAGGGGAACTATAAGGATGGAGGCTGTAGAGGGGAGGTCTCTGGAGGCGATGAGGTCAGTGATATTGCGGAAAACAATGCCCTGATGCACCTTGGTGGGGTCCAGGTTGAGGGATGAGTAAGAGGAGGTGTCCGAGAGTTGACGTCTGGCCTCGGCAGTTAGAGATAAAGAGATTCAGAGTGGGCAGAAGGCCAGGATGAGGTGACCAAGAGGAGGAAGAGGGTTTAAGGTGGGAGAAGCGTCATCAGTGGG
The DNA here is from genome assembly GCF_009764475.1 of Pristis pectinata. Classification (NCBI taxonomy): domain Eukaryota; kingdom Metazoa; phylum Chordata; class Chondrichthyes; order Rhinopristiformes; family Pristidae; genus Pristis; species Pristis pectinata. Next base: position 442,641 of record NC_067406.1, read on the forward strand.
GGGGGTGGGGAATCCTTGCCAAAGAAGTAGGCCCAGAGACGGAGGAGGCGAGAGAAGAGCACGGCGTCATGGTGGACGTGGATCTCGTTGAGGTGCGGGCGTAGGGGGACAAAGGTAAGGGTCCTGCTCAGGACAGAACGTTCATCCTCAGGAGGGTGGAGGGTTGGAGGGGTCGAAGGAGAGAGGAGAGTTAGAGGGGTCAGGGAAGTTGGGGTGGAAGGAAGTAGGGGGCTCAGAAAAGTGAAAGGGGGTTGAGGGGTGGAGGGAGGCTTGGGGGACCAGGGAAGGTGGGGTGTGGTAATGAAAGCAGAGGAGCAGTAGGACCCAGCGGTGGTGTGAGAGGTCTCAGCCCGGAGAGAGCAGGGGCTGCAGCCCCGGGGGGGGGGGGTGGTCATGGCTGAGGTCAGGGGCTGGGGCTGAGGTCCGAGCTGGAGGCTGGCGTTGGGGGCCGCGGCCTGGGGACTAGGGCTGAGGTAGGAGGCCGGGGGGTGGGGGGGTGGTGGGGGGAGGGGAGCGGGGGGCCTTGGTTGGGGGTGCCACGGCGGGGGAGCCGGGACTGAGATCGGAGCCGGAGGCTGGGGTGGGTGGGGCCATGGCCCGGGGACTGGGGCTGAGGTCAGAGGCCGGTGGGGGTGCCGCGGTGGGGGGCCAGGGCTGAGGTCGGAGCCGGAGCCTTCACCTATTGACTGGTGGGGCAGGATCATGGCTTAGTGACTTGCTCCATCTCCTCAGTTATGTGGTCACAGGGAAAATGTAAAAGCTACACAAAGACAATTGCCCAGCTCAGGAATGAACCAGGGTCGCTGGAGCCAGGAGGCAGCAGCCCTAGTGCACTACCCCAGACTCCCAAACTGCTGCCCTTGGGATTCACATTGACAGGCAGAACTTTCATGAAAATGGGGAGGAACGTGCATTTAACAACCTGCTCTCTGGCCTCTCAGATGGGCGTTTTGACTAAATGCACGTTCTGGGTTAGTAACGTGAGAGTGAGTTGCCAGCGTTTTGCTGCAGTGTGCTTTGTTTATTGGAAGCCAGCATATTTGACCAATAATAATTCAGTTTTTTGGTGACATAACAGAGGGTTGATGTGAGGAGAAATGATGTACGTAAATGATATATGTAAAAGGTATTTGATTACGTGTGATTTAAGAGGTTTGTCAGACAGAAACCCATGAGTAAATAGAGTGTCATTGTACTGGATGGGTATATGGAACTGGGGCTGTGGAAAACAGGTTGCCTTCAGACTGGCAGAGGGTTGAAAATGAGGTCCCCTTCCAGGCACATATTAATAACTGGGTCTTCACGTAGAGATTATTTCAAGATTTGCAGACCCCCAAAATCCCATCCCTCTGTGGAGAAAGTGTTTGTATGTTTTAAAGCACTTCACCCCACCCACCAACCCTGTGTCTGGTTAGCAGGGAATATTGTGTATTGTAACCTTCCTGACAATGTTTCTTTTTCAGAAACACGTATCAGAGCAACAGGAAAAGAGCCAAGAGAAAATCTAACTGCATCTCAATCACAAATCAGTTTGCGGGTGAGGAGGTGACACACACCCTGGTCACCGACTCTCTGGAGGAGATGCACAGGTGGATGGAGGCTTTCTGGCAGCACTTCTATGACATGAGTGAGTGTTTAAAGAAATGAAGTGTGTACTGCTTTTGTATTACAACAGGCTGGAGCCCAGGATTCCCCATAGGACAATAGTAACACTGTAAAACATCACATTCTCCCAGTTCAATGCCACCCTGATGTTTCTTTATCCTTAACTCCAAGGGAGAATTCTCATTCCCACAGCTATCCTTTGATGTTGCATCCTCATTGGCTTTGCTACTCCATATGGGAACCACAGATTTCCTTGTGTCAATCCATCTGCTTCCTGATTGTCCTTCCAAATCACTTGAATCTTAATCATAGCATCATAAACGTTTGCCACAAAATTTATGAGCTAATTGATCTTCTCACCAAGTTCCTCACCTTGTTTTTAAATCTCTCCGACCCTGATTCCCTCTGTTAATGCAAGTCAGGGAACAGATGTCACAACCATCTGGTTTGGCCTCCAATAGAATCATGACATGAGCCTAACCCAAACCCTGTACCCATCAACCAAAACATAGAAAACCTACAGCACAATACAAGCCCTTTGGCACACAAAGTTGTGCCGAATATGTCCCTACCTTAGAAATTACTAGGCTTACCCATAGCCCTCAATTTTCTAAGCTTCATGTACCTATAGAAGGGTGGGTTAGCAAGTTCTCAGACGACACAAAGGTCGGTGGTGTTGTGGGTCGTGTGGAGGACTGTCAAAGATTGCAGAGGGATATTGATAGGATGCAGAGCTGGGCTGACAGTGGCAGATGGAGTTCAATCCGGAGAAGTGGAGGTGGTACACTTTTGGAAAGGACAAACTCCAAGGCGAAGTACAAGGTTAAAGGCAGGATTCTGGGTAATGTGGAGGAGCAGAGGGATCTTGGGGGTTCATATCCACAGATCACTGAAGTTGCCTCACAGGTGTGATAGGGTAGTTAAGAAAGCTTAAGGGATGTTAGCTTTCATAAGTCTTGGGATCGAGTTTAAGAGCCACGAGGTAATGATGCAGCTCTATAAAACTCTGGTTAGACCACACTTAGAGTACTGTGTCCCGTTCTGGTTGCCTCATTATCGTAAGGATGTGGAAGCGTTGGAAAGGGTGCAGAGGAGATTTACCAGGATGCTGCCTGGATTAGAAAGTATGGATTATGAGGAGAGACTAAGGCAGCTAGGGCTTTACTCATTGGAGAGGAAGGAGGATGAGAGGAGACATGATAGAGGTAATACAAAATATTGAGGAATAGATAGAGTAGACAGCCAGTGCCTCTTTCCCAGGGCACCAATGCTCAATACAGAGGGCATGGCTGTTAAAGTAATGGGTGGGAAGTTCAAGGGAGATATCAGGGGGAGGTTTTTCACCCAGAGAGTGGTTGGTGCATGGAATGCGCTGCCTGGGGTGGTGGTGGAGGCAGAAACGTTGGTGGAATTCAAGAGATTGTTAGATAAGCATATGGAGGAACTTAAAATAGGGGGATATGTGGGAGGAAGGGGTTAGATAGTCTTAGGCGAGGTTTAAAGGTCGGTACAACATGGTGGGCCGAAGGGCCTGTATTGTGCTGTATTGTTCCATGGTTCTACGGTAGCTGTCCAAAAGTCTCTTAATCGACCCTATCGTATCCATCTCCACCACCGTTGCCGGCAGCCCATTCCACACACTCACCACTCTCTGAGTAAAAAAAGTTACCCCTGACATCTCCTCTGTACCTACTCCCCAGCACCTTAAACCTGTGTCCTCTTGTGGCAACCATTTCAGCCCTTGGAAAAAGCCTCTGACTAGCCACACAATCAATGCCTCTCATCGTCTTATACACCTCTATCAGGTCCCCCCTCATCCTCCGTCGCTCCAAGGAGAAAAGGCCGAGTTCACTCATCCTGTTTTCATAAGGCATGCTCCCCGATCCAGGCAGCATCCTTGTAAATCTCCTCTGCACCCTTTCTATGGCTTCCACATCCTTCCTCTAGTGAGGTGACCAGAACTGAGCACAATACTCCAAGTAGGGTCTGACCAGGGATCTATATAGCTGCAACATTACCACTCGGCTCCTAAATTCAATTCCATGATTGATGAAGGACAATACACCGTATGCCTTCTTAACCACAGAGTCAACCTGTGCAGCTGCTTTGAGCGTCCTTTGGACTTGGACCCCAAGATCCCTCTGATCCTCCACACTGCCAAGAGACTTCCCATTAATACCATATTCTGCCATCATATTTGACCTACTAAAATGAAACACTTCACACTTATCTGGGTTGAACTCCATCTGCCACTTCTCAGCCCAATTTTGCATCCTATCTATGTCCCGTTGTAACCTCTGACTGCCCTCCACACTATCCACAACACCTCCAACCTTTGTGTCAGCAGCAAACTTACTAACCCATCCCTCCACTTCCTCATCCAGGTCATTGAGATCAGCCATGATCTCAAAATGGTGGTGCAGACTCGAAGGGCCGAATGGTCTACTTCTGCTCCTATTGTCTATTGTCTATTTATAAAAATCACAAAGAGTAAGAGTCCCAGAACAGATCCCTGAGGTACACCACTGGTCACCAACCTCCATGCAGAATATGACTGTCAACAACCACGCTTTGCCTTCTGTGGGCAAGCCAGTTCTGGATCCACAAAGCAATGTCCCCTTGGATCTCATGCCTCCTTACTTTCTCAATAAGCCTTGCATGGGGTACCTTATCAAATACCTTGCTGAAATCCATATACATTACATCTGTCCCTATCATAACTTTCCTATCTCACTGGAACATACCTCTGCAGAACTCCACACAAATATCCCCTGAAGATTTGCCACATTTCAACCGTACTTTTTCCTGAGAACATCGTTCCCAATTTAAGCTTCCATTTTCCTGCCTGAGAGCCTCATAATTCCCCTTACTCCAATTAAACGCTTTTCTAACTTGTCTGTTCTCTCTCTCTCTCTTTCTCCAATGTTATTGTAAAGGAGATAGAATTATGATCACTATCTCCAAAATGCTCTCCTCTGAGAGATCTGACACCTGACCAGGTTCATTTCCCAATACCAGATCAAGTACAGTTTCTCCCCTTGTAGGCTTATCTACATATTGTGTCAAGAAACCTTCCTGAACACACCTAATAAACTCCACCCCATCTAAACCCTTGCTCTAGGGAGATGCCAATCAATATTTGGAAAATTAAAATCTCCCATCACGACAACTCTGTTCTTATCACACCTTTCTAGGATCTGTTTCCCTATCTGCTCCTTGATTTCCCTGTTACTATTGGGTAGCCTATAAAAAAGCATCCAGTAAAGTTATTGACCCCTTCCTGTTCCTAACCTCCACCCACAGAGATTCAGTAGACAATCCCTCCACAACGTCCACCTTTTCCGCAGCCGTGACACTGTCTCTGATCAACAGTGCCACTCCCCCACCTCTTTTGCCTCCCTCCCTGTCCTTCCTGAAACATCTAAAACCCGGCACTTGAAGTAACCATTCCTGTTCCTGAGCCATCCAAGTCTCCGTAATGGCCACCACATCATAGCTCCAAGTATTTATCCAAGCTCTAAGCTCATCCGCCTTGTTCACAATACGCCTTGCGTATGGTCTGAGCACGTCCCTTCTCTATCACCTGCCTCTCCTCCCTCTCGCACTGTCTGCAAGCTTTCTCTATCTGAGAGCCAAACACCTCTTCCCCAGTCTATTCAGTTCGGTTCCCACACCCCAACAATTCTAGTTTAAATTCTCCCCAGTAGCCTTAGCAAACCTCCCTGCCAGGATATTGGTCCCCTGGGATTCAAGTGCAACCTGTCCTTTTTGTACAGGTCACACCTGTTCCAAAAGAGGTCCCAATGATCCAGAAATCCGAATCCCTGCCCCCTGCTCCAATCCTTCAGCCACACATTTATCCTCCACCTCATTCTATTCCTATACTCACTGTCGTGTGGCACAGGCAGTAATCCCGAGATTACTACCCTTGAAGTCCTGTTCTTCAGCCTTCTGCCTAACTCCCTAAACTCACTTTTCAGGACCTCATCCCTCTTTCTACCTATGTCGTTGGTACCAACATGTACCACAACTTCTGGCTGCTTTCCCTCCCACTCAAGAATGCTGTGGACCTGATCAGAGGCATCCTGGACCCTGGCACCTGGGAGGCAACATACCATCTGGGATTCATGCTCACTGCCACAGAACCTCCTGTTTCCCTGACTATCGAGTCCCCTATCACTATTGCCCTCCTCTTCTCCTCCCTTCCCTTCTGAGCAGCAGGACCAGTCCCAGTGCCTGAGACCTGGCTACTGCCGCTTGATCCCTGTAGGTCATCCCCCTGAACAACATCCAAAGCGGAAAACCTGTTTCTGAGGGGAACAGCCTCCAGGGTCCTCTGCAGTGTCTGCCTGTTCCCTTTCTCTCTCCCCTGATAGTCACCCATCTATCTACCTCCTGGACCCTAAAGGTACCTGCTGTAAGGGGGGGTGACTGCCTCCCGATGCACAGTATCTACATAACTCCCCCCTCCCTGATGCTCCGCAGTGTTTGAAGCTGTGACTCCAGCTCATCAGTTCTGAGCCAAAGTTCCTCCAGCCTCAAGCACTTACTGCAGAAGTGGTCACCGTGCACTGCAGCAGGGTCCACTAGCTCCCACATCATGCAGCTGCAGCACATCGCCATGTCCTCCATCTGAACTATTTTTTTTCTTACCTAGCTGTAGTCCTACTTAAAAGAATACACAATAAACTGCTCACTGTTCTACTACGATCATCCTGGGCTGAAAATAGTCATAGAGTTATACAGCACAGAAACAGGCCCTTTGGCCCACCTCATCCATGCTGACCACGATGCTTATCTACACCAATCCCATTTACCTGCATTAGGCCTTGTATCCCTCCACCCTTCTCCTATCCAGTACCATTTAGACAGACACATGAAACGGGCAGGGAATGGAGGGTATGGATTACGTGCAGACAGATGTGCAGTTTGAATTGGCAGCACAGAGATGGTGGGCTGAAGGCCTGTTCCTTGCGGTTCTATGTTCTGTACAAATGCTTTTTAATTATTGTAAATGTACTTGCCTCCACCACTTCCTCTGGCAGCTCGTTCCAGATACCACCACCCTCTGTGTGAAAAACTTCACCCTCAAATCTTCTTTTAAGTTCTCCCCTCTCGCTATGGACCACCTGGGATGGCGCACAGAGTAGTAGACAGTATGTTTAGTGAGCTGGTCACTCCACAGGTACAGAAAGAAAGGAGGTGAGAGACCACCAGGAGGGAATAGTCAGATTGTGCAGGAGTCCCCTGTGATCATTCCCTGCTAACAAGTATACCACGTTGGATACTGTTGGGGGTGAGGGCTTCCTGGGGAGAACAGCAGGAACAGCCCAGTTCATGGCACCACAGTGGGTGCTGCTGTACAGAAAGGGGGAACAGGACTGTGAGAGCGATAGTGGTAGGGGATCTTTTGTAAGCGGACAGATAGGCATTTCTGTGGACACAAAAGAAACTCCAGTTAGGTATGTTGCCTCTCTGGTTCTAGGGTCAAGGATGGTCTCAGAGCGCTGCAGGACACTCTAAATAAGAAACAAACAAATGGGGCTAGGTCAGGTAGGCACCTAGGCCAGCATGGAGAGTTGGGCTGAAAGTCACGGTACTGTGATGTATAATTCTAAGGTCCTATGACTCAGTGAAAGGGAAGTGTGAATAACCAGAGGTGGTGGTACATGTAGGTACCAATGACAGAGGAAGGAGAAGGGATGAAATCCAGCAATGAGTGTTTAGGGAGCTAGGTAGCCCCACGAAGAGCAGGACCTCAAAGGTTGAAATCTCTGGATTGCATCTGGTGCCACATGCTAGTGAATGTAGGAATAGAAGGAAAGGTCAGATGAATGTGTGGCTGGTGGGATGGTGGAGAAGAATAGGTTTTAGGTTGCTGGATCATTAGGACCTTTTCTGGAGAAGGTGGGACCTGTACAAGCAGGATGGGTCCAGACTTTAACTAGAGTGGGGCCAACATTCTCGCTGGGAGGTTTGTGGGAGAAGGTTTAAACTGAGCTGGTAGAGCAACGGGGCTCAGAAAGAAGAGGTATAATCAGCTACAGGAGAAATAGTAAGTCTTGTAGGCAGAACAAGAGAGCAAGTTAACATCTGGGGAACTCAAAAGTAAATTGTATCTATTTTAATGTAAGGACTATAACGAGTAGTTGCATTAGACAGTGCCATAGCAGTATGCATCTGGGATTAGTGTTATGCTTGGAGTGCCAGATCTGGGGACCCTGGGAGACTACCAGCCTCCCTGAGGACTACATCTGCGCAAAGTGCATTGAAATGCGGCTCCTCAGGGATCGTGTTAGGGACCTGGAGCTGCAGCTTGATGACCTTCAGCTGATTAGGGAGAGTGAGGAGGAGAAAGACAGAAGCTATAAGGAATTTGTAGAGAGTACCTCTGCGGTGGTCCCTCTCAAAAATCAGTATCTCATTTAGATTCTGTTGGAGAGGATGACCTGACAGAGGGAAGACCATGGCAAACAGAGTTTTGGCACCGTACCTGGTGCCGTGGTCCGGCGGAAAGGAGAAAATGCAGTGACCATTGGGGATCCGATAGTGAGGGGAACAGATAAGAGATTCTGCGAACCCGACAACATACCTGGATGGTGTGTTATCTCCCTGGTGCCGAGGGTACGGGAATGTCCTCGGACCAGTACAGAATATTCTGAGGGGAGAGGGTGATCAGACCAGTAGTCTTGGTACATGTAGTACCAATGACATAGGTGGAAAAAGAGAGGAGGTCATGAAGGAAGATTACAAGGAGCTAGGAAGAAGGTTCAGAAGCAGACCTCCAGGGTAGTAATCTCAGGATTACTACCTGTGCCACGTGCTAATGGAAGTAAGAATAGAAAGATCTGGCAGACGAATGCGTGGCTGAGTGACTGGTGCAGGGACCTTTTTTGGGAGAGGTATGACCTATTCACAAAGGATGGGTTACACCTGAACTCCAAGGGGTCCAGTATCCTGGCGGGAATGTTTAATATAGCTGTTGGGGAGGGTTTAAACTAATTTGGCAGGGGGAAGGAAACCAGGATGTTAGACTAGAGGAAGAGGTATATAGGAGCAAGTCCAGGACAGTGTGCAGTGAAGATGGTAAGAAGGACAGGCAGGTGAAAAGACAGGATAATTTGCTGAACAATAGAAATACAGCAAAATTGGCAGCAGGTACTGGTCTAAATGTACAATATTTAAATGCACATAGCATTAGAAATAAGGTGGATAACCTAGTGGCACAGCTACAGATTAAAAAATATGACGTTGTGGCAATTACCGAGTCGTGGCAATTACTGAGTCATGGCTTAAGGAAGGCTGTGAGTGGGAACTAAATGTCCAGGGGTACACAGTGTATAGGAAGGATAGGCAGGTAGGCAGAGGGGGAGGTGTGGCCCTGATTGTTAGTAATGATATAACATCAATAGAATGGAAGGACATTGGGTCAGAAGAGGTGGAATCCTTATGGGTGGAGCTAAGAAATAGCAAGGGTAAAAGGACAATAGTAGCAGTTATATAGGCCCCCTAACAGCAGCTGGGATGTGGACTATAAGTTACAGCTAGAAATAGAAAAAGCATGTCAGAGTGACAATGTCAAGATGGGGGATTTTAACATGAAGGTGGATTGGGAAAGCCAGGAAGGCAGTAGATCTCAGGAGAGCAAGTTTGTGGAATGTCTACAAGACGGCTTTTTGGAGCAACTTGTTGATGAGCCCACCAGGGGATCGGCTGTTTTGGATTGGGTGCTGTGTAACGAACCAGCGGTGATTAAGGAACTAAAGGTAAAGGAACCATTAGGAACTAGTGATTACAATATGATTGAGTTCAGTTTCAAATTTGAGAAGAAGCTGATAACTGGTGTATCGATATTTCAGTGGAACAAAGGAAATTACAGTAGCATGAGAGAGGAGTTGGCCCAAATTGATTGGAAGAGTCAGCTAGCTGGAGGGACGGCAGAGCAGAAATGGATGGAATTTCTACAAGAAATAAGGAAAATGCAGGATAGATATATTCCAAGAAAAAAGGTTTTGAATGGAAAAAAGGCACAAATGTGGATAACGAGAGAGGTTAAGAGTAAAATAAAAGGGAGGGCGTACAAGGAAGCAAAAATTAGTGGGAAAATAGAAGACTGGGAAACTTTTAAAAACTTACAGAAAGAAACTAAGAAGGTCATTAGGAAAGAAAAGATGAATTATGAAAGGAAGTTGGCAGATAACATGTTAGTCAGGGGTCTCGGGATAGAACTGAGTTCAGTTAAGATTACTGGAGAGAAGGTGCTCGGGAAGCTAAGTGGACTAAAGACAAATAAGTCTCCCGGACCAGATGAGGTGCATCCCCGGGTTCTGAAGGAGGTGGCTTTAGAGATTGCGGAAGCACTGATGATAATTTTCCAGGAATCAATAGACTCCGGCATGGTTCCGGAGGACTGGAAGGTCACAAATGTAGTTCCGCTGTATAAGAAAGGTGGGAGGCAGCATAAAGGAAATTACAGACCTTATTAGTCTGACATCGGTGGTGGGAAAGTTATTGGAATCGATCCTCAAGGCTGAGGTTATGGAATACCTGGAGGTGCAAGGCAAGATAGGTCCTAGCCAGCATGGTTTTGTGAAGGGAAGATCCTGCCTGACCAACCTATTGGAGTTTTTTGAGGAAATCACAGGTAGGGTGGATAAGGGAGAGGCGGTAGATGTTGTGTATTTAGACTTTCAATAGGCCTTCGACAAGGTGCCACACAAGAGACTGATTAAGATGAGAGGTCATGGAATTACAGGTAGGATAACAGAATGGGTGGAGCATTGGCTGGTAGGCAGAAAGCAAAGGGTGGGAATAAAAGGATCTTATTCTGGTTGGCTACCGGTTACTACTGGTGTTCCGCAGGGGTCGGTGTTGGGGCCGCTTCTTTTTACTTTGTACATTAAAGATTTGGATGATGGAGTAAATGGTTTTGTGGCTAAGTTTGTGGATGACACCAAGATAGGTGGAGGAGTAGGGAGTATTGAGGAGACAGGAAGGTTGCAGAGAGACCTAAATAGTTTAGGAGAATGGGCAAAGAAATGGCAGATGAGATTCAATGTTGAGAAATGTGCGGTTGTACACTTTGGAAAAAGAAACAAACGGGCAGATTATTATCTGGATGGGGAGAAAATTCAAAGTACAGAAGTGCAAAGGGACTTGGGAGTCCTTCTGCAGGATACCTTAAAGGTTAACCACCAGGTTGCATCGGCGGTAAAGAAAGCAAATGCTGTGTTGGCATTCATTTCGAGAGGTATAGTGTATAAAAGTAAGGAAGTGTTGCTGAGTCTCTATGGGGCACTGGTGAGGCCTCATTTGGAATACTGTATGTCGTTTTGGGGCCCCTTGTCTTAGGAAGGATGTCCTGATGTTGGAGAGGGTTCAGAAAAGATTTACGAGGGTGATTCCCAGAATGAAAGGGCTTACTTATGATGAGTGTTTGTCAGCTCTTGGATGGTATTCATTGGAGTACAGAAGAATGAGAGGGGACCTCATAGAAACATTTAGAATGTTGAAAGGACTGTTTCCCTTGGTGGGCGAGTCCAGGACCAGAGGGCACAATCTTAGAATTAGAGGGTACCGGTTTAAAACAGAAATGAGGAGAAATTTCTTTAGCCAGAGGGTAGTGAAATTGTGGAATTCTTTGCCACGTACAGCTGTGAAGGCCCAATCACTGGGGGCATTTAAGGAGGAGATTGATAGGTATCTAATTAGTCAAGGTATAAAGGGATATGGGGATAAGGCCGGAAATTGGGGCTAGATAGGAATAGTATTAGTTTTGCTCATGGAGCAGAATCGATGGGCCGAATGGCCTACTTCTGCTCCTTTGTCTTGTGATCTTGTGAAATGAACTAAAGTAGATAGTAGGGTGGGATCTACTTGTATCTGGAAAAGCAGAGACTTTATCAGGGACAGTCAGTGTGGCTTTGTGTGGGGAGGTCAGGTCTTACAAACTTGCTTGAACTTTTTGAGGAGGTGATGAAGATGATTGATGAGGGTAGGGCAGTGGATGTTGTCTCCATGGACATTAGTAAAGCTTTCAACAGGGTCCCTCATGGTAGGCTGATCCAGAAGATTAAGGTATATGGGATCCATGCAGACTTGGTAGATTGAATTAAAATTGGTTTGGCCATAGAAGACAGAGGGAAGTGGTAGAGGTGTGTTATTCTGACCGGAGATCTGTGACCAGTGGTGTTCCACAGGATCGGTACTGTGATGTATTTGGTAATTGGTTTATTATTGCCATCTTTACTGAGGAAGAGTTCATCTTTAGCGTACAATGTCTGTTCAATTGTCGTACAATAGCAGGATGGAAGCTGTCCTTGAACCTGGTGGTACATGTTTTCAGGCTTTTGTATCTTCTGCCCAATGGGAGGGGGGAGAAGAGAAAATGTCTGGGGTTGGAGGGGTCTTTGAATACGCTGGCTGCTTTACTGAGGCAGTGAGATTTATAGACAATGGAGAAGAGACTGCTTTCCGTGATATGCTGAGCTGTGTCTTCAACTCTCTGCAGTTTCTTGCGGTCCCAGGCGGAGCAATTGCCTTACTAAACTGTAATGGATCTAGATAGGATGCTTTCTGCAGTGCATCTATAAAAATTGGCAAGTGTCAAAGGAGACATGCCAAATTTCCTGGGGTATTTCTTGGCCATAGCATTTATGTGGTTGGACTAGGACAGGCTATTGGTGATGTTTACACCTTGGAACTTGAAGCTCTCAACCATCTCCAGCTCAGCACCATTGATACATACAAGAGCATGTGCACCACCCTCCTTCCTGAAGTCAATGACCAGCTCCTTTGTTTTGTTGTGGAAGGCGAGGAAGGTTGTAAAAGGATTCAGCAAGATATTGACCAGCTGGAAGTGTGGGCAGAGAAATGGCAGATGGAGTTTAACCTGGGCAAGTGTAAGGTGTTGCACTTTGGGAGGTCAAATGTAAGGGGAAATTATACAGTAAATGGCAGGACCCTTGGGAGCACTGATGTATAGAGGGATCTAGGGGTGCAAGTCCATAGCTCCCTGAAAGTGGCAACACAAGTAGATAGGGTGGTAAAGAAGGCTTACAGTATGCTTGTCTTCATTGGTTGGGGTGTTGAGTATAAAAGTTGAGAAGTCATTTTGCAGCTGGTTAAGCCACATATGGCAGTTCTGGTCACCACATTACAGGAAGGACATGGAGGCCTTGGAGATGATGAAGAAGTTTAACAGGATATTGCTAATACTCTCTAACTGGATTAGAGTGTATTAGCTATAAGTGAGGTTGGTTAAATTTGGACTGTTTTCTCTGCAGCACTGGAGACTGAGGGGTGACCTGATGGAAGTATATAAATCACGAGAGGCATAGCTGGGGTAGATACTCCAAGTCTTTTTCCCAGGGTGGGAAATAAGAAAGGGCAGAGGTTTAAGGTGAGAGAGGGTAAGTTTAAAGGAGATTTATGAGGCAAGTTTTTTTTACACAGAGAGTGGTGGCATCTTCCAAATCCACCACCTCTACCAGCTGGAAGGACAAGGACAGCAAAAGCTCGGGGACACCACCCCCTGGATGTTGCCCTCCAAGCCTCACGCCATCCTGACTTGGAAATATATCACCGTTTCTTCACCGTCACTGGGTCAAAATTCTGCAACACTCTCCCTAATTACATGGTGGAAATACCCACACCTCAAGACTGCAGCTCACCACCACCTTCTCAAGGGCAATTGAGGTGGGCAATTCAATGCTGTCTCAGCTTGCATGGCCCACATCCCTTGAATGAATAAAAACAAAATGCCTGGAACACGCTGCCGGGGGAGATGGTGGAAGCAGACACAATGGCAACATTTAGACAGATACATAGAGAGATAAGGAATGAAGGGATATAGACCATGTGCAGACAGATGTAGAGTTTAAATTGGCATCAAGGTCAGTACAGACATCAGTTCTATGATCTAACTCTGAGATTGAATTAACATGTGGGTCTGCAACATCGTTACCATCACTGAGATGTGGTTGAATGATTGGCAGGACTGGCAACTCGGTATCCCAGGGTGTAGAATCTTCAGGTGAGACAGAGGGCAGAGGAAAAGAGGAAGAAGTATTGTACTCTTTGTCGAGGAATGCATTACCTCATTATTGAGGGAGTATACCCGAGAAGCTCCTCAAACAAGGACACATGGGTAGAGATTGAAAACAAAGTGTGGTGTCACTTTAGCAGGGGTGTATTACAGACCTCCCAACAGTCAACAGGAGATAGAGGAACAGATACATAGGCAAATAACAGGAAAGATGCAATAAAAATATGGTTATCATATTTGGGGATTTCAATTTCCCAGATATTAACTAGGATTGCTTTAGTGTTAAAGGCTCAAAGAGGGCGGAATTTTTGAAAAGTGTCCATGAGAGATGTTTGACACAGGATGTATATAGACCAACGAAGGAAGAGGCATTCCTGGACCTTATCTTGAGGAATGTAGGCAGTCAGGTGGAGGGAGTGTCAATGGGGGAGCATTTTGGAGACAGTGACCATAACTCCATATTTTTTTAAGTGGTTATGGAAGAGGATAGGGAGGACCTGACAAAGGTGACTGGGAGCATCTACATCTGCACAGTGAGAAGCAGTCAGAGGGGAAATGGTGAGAGTTCAGGGTCAACATGTTCCTGTAGGGGTAAAAGCTAGGGCCAACAAGTACAGAGGATCCTGGATTATGAGAGAGATTGCGGATTGGATAAAGGAGAAAAGGGAAGCATTTGACAGGTATAGGGAACAAATAATGGGTGATTCCTGTCAAGAGTAAAAAGTGTAGGGAGGTGGTTGATAAGGAAATTAGGAAGGCAAAGAAGGGTCACGAAATATCACCGGCAGACACGATTCAGGTAAATCCGAAGGCGTTCTGTAAGTATCTTAAGGATAAAAGGATAACCAGGGAAAACGTAGGGCTCACTGGGGACGACAGGGGCTATCAGTGTGTGGAGCCAGAGGTGTAGGTGAAGTCCTAAATGAATACTTTTCATCAGTATTTCACAAAGGAATCCAACTTTGTAGTTGGAGAATTCAGTGAAGGGGGAGGTAAAAATCTAGTAAAGGTCTCACAGTCATAGAGTTGTACAGCATAGAAACAGGCCCTTCAGCCCACTGCCTCTATGCTGACCATCTTGCCTGTCTATGCTAATCCCACAGAGTTATACAGCATGGAAACAGGCCCTTCTGCCCAACTGGTCGATGCCAGCCAAGAGCCCCATCAAAGCTAGCCCTATTTGACCACGTTTGACCCATATAACTAAACCTTTCCTATCCATGTACCTGTCCAAGTACCTTTTAAATATTGTTAATGTACCTGCCTCAACCACTTGCCTACATTAATTCCATCTCCCCCTGTGCCCTGCTCATTCAAGCACCTACCAAGATGCCTCTGAAATATCATTACTGTTCCTGCCTCCATCACCTCCTCTGGCAGCTCTTTCCAGATACCAACTACTCTTGTGTGTGAAAATTTACCCCTCAGACCCACAACTCCTCCCTCTCACCTTAATGCTGAGCTCTGGCTCTGACCTTTAAACTCTGCCACTAGTCCCAGGCGCCCCGACCAGCTGAAATAGCCTCTGTCTATCTGAGCAGTTTCCCAGAATATCTGGAAAACCAGTCGTTTCACCAGGCATTCATTTACACACCGTGTTTTGTTCATTTACACACTGTCTTGTTCATTTATACCCCATGTTCAATTACACGCCACGTTCTGTTCGTTTGCATGCCATGCCTTGTTCGTTTACACACTGCACGCACGTTAGTGTAACGGTTAGCGTAACACTGTTATAGTGCCAGCGACCTGGGTTCAATTCTGGCTGCTGTCTGTAAGGAGTTTGTACGTTCTCCCCGTGTCTGCGTGGGTTTCCTCCGGGTGCTCCGGTTTCCTCCCACATTCCAAAGGTGTACGGGTTAGGAAGTTGTGGGCATGTTATGTTGGCGCCGGAAGTGTGGTGACACTTGTGGGCTGCCCCCAGAACACTACTCAAAAAGATGCATTTCACTGTGTGTTTCGATGTACGTGTGACTAATAAATAAATATCCTGTTCATTTGCATGCCACTTCTTGTTCAGGTGCGTGGAAACAGTGCTGTGATGAATTGATGAAAGTTGAATCTGCATCTCCCCGGAAACTGCCAGTAACAATCTCCAAGAAGGGAGCTTCCCTGTACCACGAGACTGGTAGGAATACTCAGAGACTGGATTCATTGTTTTGTGTGATGTGGCATTTAATCATGACTGCAACATCTTACAGATAGTTTAACCTGACCGTTTGACTAAGACAGCGATACCTGTGCTCATGTCATTAATGTCACAAGATCACAAGACAAAGGAGCAGAAGTAGGCCATTTGGCTTATCGAGTCTGCTCCAAAGAAAAGGGAGAAAAGAAATGAGAAATTGGGGGGGAGGGGGTGCGGGCAAAATAAAAAAAACTAACCCCAATTTCCGGCCTTATCCCCATATCCCTTGATACCCCCGACTTTTTAGATATCTATCTATCTCTTCCCTAAATGCCTCCAATGATCTGGCCTCCACTGCTGTACGTGGCAAGGAATTCCACAAATTCACCACCCTCTGGCTAAAGAAATTTCTCCTCATCTCTGTTTTAAACCGGTACCCTCTAATTCTAAGATCGTGCCCTCTGGTCCTGGACTCACCTACCAAGGGAAACAGCTTGGCCACATCTACTCTGTCCAGTCCTTTCAACGTTTTAAATGTTTCAATAGACAATAGACAATAGGAGCAGAAGTAGACCATTCGGCCCTTCGAGTCTGCACTGCCATTTTGAGATCATGGCTGATCCTCAACAATCAATATCCTGTTCCTGCCTTGTCCCCATATCCCTTGATTCCCCTATCTATAAGAAACCTATCTAGCTCCTTCTTGAAAGTGCCCAGAGAATTGGCCTCCACTGCCCTCTGAGGCAGTGCATTCCACAAATTCACAACCCTCTGGGAGAAGAATTTTTCCTCCCTCTGTCCCTAAATGGCCTAGCCCTTATTCTTAATCATGCCCCCTGGTCCTGGACTTCCCCAACATCTGGAACATATTTCCTGTCTCTATCTTGTCCAATCCCTTAATAATCCTGTATGTTTCAATCAGATCCCCTCTCAATCTTCTCAATTCCAGCGTGTACAATCCCAGTCTCTCCAACCTCTCAGCATAAGACAGTCCCGACATCCCCAGAATTAACCTCGTAAACCTACGCTGCACGCCCTCTATAGCCAGGATATCCTTCCTTAACCCTGGAGACCAAAACTGTACACAATACTCCAGGAGTGGTCTCACCAGGGCCCTGTACAAATGCAAAAGAATCTCTTTGCTTTCGTACTCAATTCCCCTTGTAATACAGGCCAACATTCCATTAGCCTTCATCACTGCCTGCTGCACTTGCTCATTCACTTTCAGTGACTGATGAACAAGAACTCCTAGATCCATTTGTATTTCCGCCTTACCTAACTCCACACCATTCAGATAATAATCCGCCTTCCTGTTCCTGCTCCCAAAGTGGATAACCTCACACTTATCCACATTAAACTTCATCTGCCAAGTATCTGCCCACTTACCCAACCTATCCAAATCACCTTAATTCTCCTAACTTCCTCTACACATGTCGCACTGCCACCCAACTTTGTATCATCGGCAAACTTGCTGATGTTATTCACAATGCCTTCATCTAAATCATCAACATAGATCGTAAACAGCTGCGGTCCCAGAACCGAGCCCTGTGGCACCCCACTAGTCACGGCCTGCCATTCTGAGAAACATCCATTCACCCCTATCCTTTGTTTCCTATCCGCTAACCAGTTTTCTATCCATGTTAATACCCGCCCCCCAATTCCATGAGCCCTAATTTTACCCACCAATCTCCTGTGCGGCACTTTATCAAATGCCTTCTGAAAGTCGAGGTATACAACATCCACTGAATCTCCCTCGTCTATTTTCCTGGTTACACCCTCAAAAAAACTCCAGTAGATTAGTCAAGCATGATTTGCCCTCGGTAAATCCATGTTGACTCGACCCAATCCTATCATTGCTATCCAAATATGCCGCTATTTCATCTTAATAATGGACTCTAGCATTTCCCCACCACAGATGTTTGGGCTAACTGGACAATAGTTCCCCGTTTTCTCCCTCCCTCCTTTCTTAAAAGTGGGATAACATTAGCCATTCTCCAATCCTCCGGAACTGACCCCGAATCTAAGGAACATCGGAAAATGATCACAATGCATCCACAATTTCTAGAGCCACCTCCTTTAGTACCCTGGGATGCAGACCATCTGGACCTGGAGATTTGTCAGTCTTCAGCCCCATTAGTCTACCCATCACCATTTCTTTCCTAATGTCAATCCACTTCAGTTCCTCCTGTCACCCTCTGCCTTTGTCCATCCTTACCTCTTGGGAGATTTCTTATGTCTTCCCCGTGAAGACAGATCCAAAGTACTTATTAAATTCGACTGCCATCTCCCTGTTTCCCGTAATAATTTCACCCGATTCTGGTCCTTCAAGGGCCCAACATTGTTCCTAACTAACTCCTTTCGCTTCACATACCTAAAAAAGCTTTTGCTATCCTCCTTAATATTCCTGGCCAGCTTGCCTTCGTACCTCATTTTTTCTTCCCGAATTACCTTTTTAGTTAAATTCTGCTGTACCTTAAAAATTTCCCAATCTTCTATCTTCCCACTCAGCTTGGCTCTGCCATACTTCTTCCTTTTTAACACAATGCTATCTCTGACTTCCTTTGTCAGCCACGGTGGCCCCTTTCCCCTCTTTGAGTCTTTCCTTCTCTGGGGAATAAACTGATCCTGCACCTTGTGCATTATTCCCAAGAATACCTGCCATTGCTGTTCCATTGACAATTCTGCTAGGATACCCTCCCAGTCAACTTTAGCCAGCTCCTCCCTCATGGCTCCATAGTCTCCTTTGTTCAACTGCAAAATTGACCCTTCTGATTTGCCCTTTTCCCTCTCCAATTGCAGATAAAACTTATCATGTTATGGTCCACTACCTCCCAATGGCTCCTTTACTTCGAGTTCTCTTATCAAATCCTGCTCATTACACAGCACTAAATCCAGAATAGCCCTCTCCCTGGTTGGCTCTCGTACCAGCTGCTCCAAGAACGCGTCCCGGAGGCACTCTATAAACTCCCTTTCCCGGGGTCCAGTACCAGCCTGATTTTCCCAGTCCACTTGCATATTGAAATCCCCCATAACTACTGTGACATTACCCTTGCCACATGCCAACATTAACTCACTATTCAGCTTGCACCCAATATCCATGCCACCGTTCGGAGGCCTGTAGATAACACCCATTAGGGTCTTTTTGCCCTTACAGTTCCTCAGTTCTATCCACACTGACTCTACTTCTCCTGATTCAATGTCCCCCCTTGCAAGGGACTGAATCTCATTCCTCACCAACAGGGCCACCCCACCCCCTCTGCCCACCTTCCTGTCCTTACGATAGCATGTATACCCTTGAAAATTCATTTCCCAGGTCTGATCTCCCTGCAGCCATGTCTCCGTTATCCCAACAACATCATACTTACCCATTCGTATCTGAGCTTCAAGCTCGCCTACCTTACTCCTGACACTCCGTGCATTCAGATATAGGATTTTTAACCCATTTCTCCTCTCTCCATTCGTATTAATGTTCCGAAATTGTGTAGTTCCTACCTGTCCTCTACCCTCCATCTCGCTATCCTCTCTCTCATTCTGGATCCCCTCCCCCTGCAAATTTAGTTTAAACCCCCCCGAGCAGCATTCTATGAGGTCCCCTCTCATTCTTCTGTACTCCAGTGAGTACAGTCCAAGAGCCGACAAACGCTCATCATACGTAAGCCCTTTCATTCCGGGAATCATCCTCGTAAATCTCCTCTGAACCCTCTCCAACATCAGCACATCTTTCCTAATATATGGGGCCCAAAACTCTGCACAGTATTCCAAATGAGGCCTCACTAGTGCCCCGTAGAGCCTCATCAACACTTCCTTACTTTTATACGCTATACCTCTCGAAATGAATGCCAACATAGCATTCGCTTTCCTTACCGCCGATCCGACCTGGTGGTTAACCTGCACGAGTACCTACCCAAGTCCCTTTGTACTTCTGTACTTTGAATTTTCTCTCCTTCTAGATAATAATCTGCCCGTTTATTTCTGTTTCCAAAGTGTACAACTGCACATTTCTCAACATTGAATCTCATCTGCCATTTCCTTGCCCATTCTCCTAAACTATCTAGGTCTCTCTGCAACCTTCCTGTCTCCTCAATGCTCCCTACTCCTCCACCTATCTTGGTGTCATCCACAAACTTAGCCACAAAACCATTTACTCCATCGTCCAAATCGTTAATGTACAGGATAAAAAGAAGCGGCCCCAACACCGACCCCTGCGGAACACCACTAGTGACCGGTAGCCAACCAGAACAGGATCCTTTTATTCCCATCCTTTGCTTCCTGCCAACCAGCCAATGCTCCACCCATTCTGTTATCCTACCTGTAATTCCATGACCTCTCATCTTATTAATCAGTCTCTTGTGCGGCACCTTGTCGAAGGCCTTTTGAAAGTCTAAATACACAACATCTACACCTCTCCCTTATCCACCCTACCTGTGATTTCCTCAAAAAACTCCAATAGGTTGGTCAGGCAGGATCTTCCCTTCACAAAACCATGTTGGCTAGGACCTATCTTGCCTTGCACCTCCAGGTATTCCATAACCTCATCCTTGAGGATCGATTCCAATAACTTTCCCACCACTGACGTCAGACTAATAGGTCTGTAATTTCCTTTATGCTGCCTCCCACCTTTCTTATACAGCGGAACTACACTTGCGACCCTCCAGTCCTCCGGAACCATGCCGGAGTCTATCGATTCCTGGAAAATTATCACCAATGCCTCCGCTATCTCTGAAGCCACCTCCTTCAGAACCCGGGCATGCACCTCATCCAGTCCAGGAGACTTATCAGTCTTTAGCCCATTTGGTTTTCCTAGCACCTCTCTAGTAATCTTAACTGAACTCAGTTCCATTCCTTGAGACCCTGACTAACTGGTATATTGCTGATGTCCTCCACAGTGAATACCGATGCAAAATACTCATTTAGTTCTTCTGCCATCTCTTGATCGTCCATTATAATCTCTCCCGCACCATTATTAATTGGTCCTATATCAACCCGTGTCTCTCTTTTACTCCTTATATATTTAAAAAAACTCTTAGTATCCTTTTGAATGTTATCTGCCAACTTCCTTTCATAATTCGTCTTTTCTCTCCTCATGACCTTCTTAGTTTCTTCCTGCAGGTTTTTAAAAGTTTCCCAGTCTTCTGTTTTCCCACTAATTTTTGCTTCCTTGTATGCCCTCCCTTTTGCTTTTATTTTAGCCTTAACCTCTCTCGTTATCCACATTTGTGCCTTTTTTCCATTGAAAACCTTTTTTCTTGGAATATGTCTATCCTGCATTTTCCTTATTACTTGTAGAAATTCCTTCCATTTCTGCTCTGCCGTCCCTCCAGCTAGCTTACTCTTCCAATCAGTTTGGGCCAGCTCCTCTCTCATACCACTGTAATTTCCTTTGTTCCACTGAAATATCGATACACCAGTTATCAGCTTCTCCTTCTCAGATTTGAAACTGAACTCAATCATATTGTGATCACTAGTTCCCAATGGTTCCTTTACCTTTAGTTCCCTAATTACCTCCAGTTCATTACACAGCACCCAATCCAAAACAGCTGATGCCCTGGTGGGCTCATAAACAAGTTGCTCCAAAAAACCGTCCCGTAGACATTCCACAAACTCACCCTCCTGAGATCTACTGCCTTGCTGGATTTCCCCGTCCACCTTCATGTTAAAATCCCCCATAATTATCTTCACTTATGTCATTAAGAACACAGAAGGAGGTTTTTGCCCAGTGCAGATCTACCCAGGTACTCCTCTCCTGCTGTTCCCCTGAGGAAAATAAAAGGTGATGCGTCACAGGTAATCATGAGTGTTAAGGAGAAAAGGCTTATAATGTTGCCAAGAACAGCACTAAACCCAAGGATCCAGAGAGTTTTCAGAAATAGCTTGAACTGAGCAAAAGATTGATAGAAGATGGAATATAAAAATAAATTGGCAAGTATTACAAATAAAGACAAGAACTTTGGCCACAGAATGACTGAAGGACAACAAACACTGTACCTTTATTCAAGAACAACAGCAAAGTGAAGCCAGGCAATTACCAGCCTGTGAGTCGAATATTGTGGGAAGGAGCTTTTTGGAAAATATCCTGTGGGACAGGATTGATCTACATGTAGAGAGGCAGGGATTGATCAGGGATGGTCAACCTACCTTTGATGGGGGAGGGGGTGGGGGATCCTGTCTGACTAATTGTAATAATTTTTTCAAGCAATGACTTCAGTGTGTCAATGAGAGTAGTGCAGTTTACATGGACCTCAGTATGGCCTTTGACAAGTCCCTACATGGGAAATTGGTCTAGAAGGTTAGAGCCAAGGGATCTAAGGAAAGTTGGGAAATTGCAACCAAACTTGGCTTGGTAACAGGAGACACAGGATGATGGTGAAGAGTAGTTTTTTGGAATTGGAAGCCAGTGAGCAGTGGTGTAGCACAGGAATCGCTGAGGGGACCCTTACTGTTTATTACATACGTTAATGATCTACACAAATATAGGTGGTATGATGAGTAACTTTGCAGGTGACATGAAAATTGGTGGTGGTGTTGATGGTGAGAAGGGTAGTCTTATGTTACGGGATGATATAAGATGGGCAGAGCAAATGGCAGATGGAATTTAAACATAACAGAACAACTCAGGAACAGCAGACCAGGTCTGCACTGACCATGATGTCACTGCCTGTGGTCCGTATCCCTCCATTCCCTGCCTATTCACGTGCCTGTCTAACAGCCTCTCAAATGTTGCTGTTGTGTCTGCTTCCACTGCCTCCCCTGACTGCATGTTCCAGGTACCCGCCACTCTTTGTATAAATAAAAACACTTGCCTTGCACACCTCCTTTAAACTTTCCCCTCTCACCTTAAAGCTATGCCCTCTAGTACTTGACATTTCCACCCAGGGAAAAAAACTCTGACTCCCTGCCCTATCTAGGCTTCTTATAACTTTATAAACTTCTATCAGGTCTCCCCTCAGCCTCCAGAGAAAACAGCCCAGGTCTGTCCAATCTCTCCTTTCACAGCTGCAGCGTGACTTCCTGACTATGATACTGAATGTCGCGACCAATGAAGGCAAGTATTCAGTTTGCCTTCTTTACCACCCTCCCTACTTGTGTTGTCACTTTCAGGAAGCTTCAGTAGAAAACTGGTGAACTGAATCCAAAACTGGCTTGGCAATAGGAGACAGAAGGAGATGGTAGAAGGATTTTTGGCAATTGGATGTCCGTGACGAGTGCTGGGACTCCTGCTGTTTGTAATAGACTCAAAGAGTCACACAGCATGGAAACAGGGCCTTTGGCCCAACTGGTCCATGCTGACCAAGATTCCCATCTAAGCTAGTTCCTTTAACCCAGGTTTGGCCCATATCCCTCTAAACCTTTCCTATCCATGCACCTGTCCAAGTACCTTTTAAATGTTGTTAATGTTCCTGCCTCAACCACTTCCTCTGGCAACTCGTTCCATGTATGGACCAGCCTCTGGATGAAAAAGTTGCCCCTCAGGTTCCAATTAAATCTCTCCCCTCTCACCTTAAATCTATGCCCTCTTGTTCTTGATTCCCCAGTGCTGGGAAAAAGAATGTGTGCATTCACCTTATCTATGCCCCTCTTAATTTTATTCACCATGAAAAGATCAACTCTCATTCTTCAACTCTCTAAGGAATAAAGTCCCAACCTGCGTAACTTTTTTCCGTAACTCAGTCCCTCAAGTCCCAGCAATATCCTCATAAATCTTCTCTGTACTCTTCCATGGCATCTTTCCCAAAGCAGGGTGACCGAAACTGAACACAATATTCCAAATGTGGCCTCACCAAGGTCTTCTACAACTACAACATTACACCCCTAGTTCCCAATTCCTTGTGCACAGTGTATGCCTCCATCTTTTACTTAACCAGAGCCTCAATATCTCTTGTCAACCAGGGTTCCCGAAACCTGCCAGCCTTGCCCTTCACCCCAACATGAACATGCAGGCCTTGAATTCTTTGTGTTTCCTCTGTTTGGCCCATATCCCTCCAAACCTTTCCTATCCATGTACGTGTCCCATTATCTTTTAAGTGTTATAACTGTACCTGCCTCAACCACTTCGTCTGGCAGCTCTTTCCATTTACTGACAAACCCCTCAGATTCCCTTTAGTTCTTTCCCCTCTCAGCTTAAATCTATGACCTCTAATTTTAGACTCTTCTACCCCGGGAAAAGACTGTGGCCATCCACCTTAGCTCTGCCCATGATTTTATAAACCTCTATAAGGTCACCCCTCAGCCTCTTTTGCTCCAGGCAAAACAGTCCCAGCCTGTCCAATCTCTCCTTATAACTCGAGCCCTCCAGTCCAAGCAACATCGTTGTGAGCCTTTTCTGCACACTCTCCAGCTTAATCACATCCTTCCTATAGCCGGGCGACCAGAACTGCACACAACACTCCAAGTGTGGTCTCACCAACGACTTGTATAACGTAATATGACATCACAACTCTTGAACTCAATGCCTCAACTGGTGAATGTCAAACACCTTCTTCACCACCCTGTCTACTGGCATCACCTCTTTCAGGGAGCTATGTACCTGTACACCCAGGTCTCTCTGTTCTACAACACTCCCTGGGCCCTGCCAGTCACTGTGTGTCCGCCCTGGTTTAACTTCCCAAAATGCATCACTTTGTACTTACCTGAGTAAATTCCGACTGCCTTTCCTTTGTGCACTTTCCCAGTTGACCCAGATCCTGATGTAACCTCAGCCAACCTTCTTCACCATCTACCACACCACCAATTTTGGTGTCATCCACAAATTTACTATTTTTTCCACCTACATGCTCATCCAAATCATTACAAAAGATGACAAACAACAGTGGACCCAGCACCGATCCCTGCAGCACACCACTGGTCACGGACCTCCAGTCTGAGGAAAAAACAACCCTCCACTACCACCCTCTGATTCCTACCACCAAGCCAATTTTGTATCCAATTGGCTGGCTCACCATTGATCCCATGTGTCCTCACCTTCTGGACCAGCCTAACATGCGGTACCTTGTCGAAAGCCTCGCTAGCATCCATGTAGACAACTCCTATATTAAAGATGGAACCAGACCACGGTGGCTCGTTGCAGGGCTATTCATTACTTCCACTGTAATCATTCTACTCTTTTAAATTTAAATTCTATGTCTTTAAAAATTCTTATTAATGTTCTTTTATGACCTTGCACCTTATTGTCAACTGCACTGCACTTCCTCTGTAGCTGTGACACTTTACTCTGTATTCTGTTATTGTTTTACCCTGCACTATCTCAATGCACTGTAATGAATTGACCTGTACAATCGGTTTGCAAGACAAGTTTTTCACTGTACCTCGGTACAAGTGACAATAATAAACCAATACTGGCCTGCCCTCATCAATCCTCTTTGTCACCTCTTCAAAAAAATACTAAATCAAATGCATGAGACATGATTTCCCACACACAAAGCCCTGCTGACTGTCCTTAATCAGTCCTTGCCTTTCCAAATGCAGATAGATCCCATCCATCAGAATCCCCTCCAGTAACTTCCCCACCACCGATGTCAGGCTCACCAGCCTGTAGATCCCTGGCTTGTCCTTTGAAATCAACCCCTCCCCCAGTGTCCCAGTACCTCACCATGGCTATCGATAATACAAAAATCTCTGCCAGGGCCCCAGCAGTTTCTTCCCGAGCTTCCCACAATGTCCTAGGACACCCTTGGTCAGGCCCTGGAGATTTAGTCACCTTTTGTGTGCAATGAATGGTGCAGCTCCGCAGGGCCTTGGGTTGGAATGGTCCTTGCAGCTTAGAAAAAGATCCTCACATTGCTCAATCTCCTTGCCTGGATTGAAGAGTATGGATTATGGGGAGAGATTAAAGGAGCTAGGGCTTTACTCATTGGAGAGAAGGAGGATGAGGGGAGACATGACAGAGGTACACAAGATATAGAGAGGAATAGATAGAGTGGACAGCCAGCTCCTCTTTCCCAGGGCGCCAATGCTCAAAACAAGAGGACATGGCTTTAAGGTATTGGGTGGGAAGTTCAAGGGTGATGTCAGAGGGAGGTTTTTCACCCAGAGAGCGGTTGGTGCATGGACTGCGCTGCCTGGGGTGGTGGTGGAGGCTGATACATTGGACAAGTTCGAGATTGTTAGATAAGCATATGGAGGAATTTAAGTTAGAGGGATATGTGGGAGGAAGGGGTTAGATAGTCATAGGTGTGGTTTGAAGGGCGTCACAACATGGTGGGCGGAAGGGCCTGTATTGTGCCGTATTGTTCTATGGTTCTATGGTATGGTTCATTGGCTCCCCCTTGCCACCACTTATATTTGATGACCTGGGCCTTCCTTTGCACTTGAGCTTTCATTTGCTGGGATGACTCTTCTCCTCCCAGCATAAGATGTCATCTTGCCAGATGGACTGAGCAGGGTCCAAGCGTAGGTGTCACAGAGTCATAGAGCACAGGAACAGGCCCTTCAGCCCATCTATGCTAATCCCATTTATCAAAACTCGGTCTGTACCCAGCTGACCCTCGGTCATTCACGTGCTCATCCAGAAGCTTCTGAAATGATGTGAACCTACATCCACCAGCTTCTCACCTGGTGTGTCCTGGACTGTAACCACCCTCTGGGTGAAAAGAATTCTTCCTCAGATCCCCTCTACTCATCCTCTCCTCCTGGATGAGGAAGTGGAGGGGTGGGTTAGTAAGTTTGCGGATGACAAAGGTTGGGGGTGTTGTGGATAGTTTGGAGGGCTGTCAGAGGTTACAGAGGGACATAGATAGGATGCAGAGTTGGGCTGAGAAGTGGCAGATGCAGTTCAACCCAGATAAGTGTGAAGTGGTTCATTTTGGTAGGTCAAATATGATGGCAGAATATAGTATTAATGGTAGGACTCTTGGCAGTGTGGAGGATCAGAGGGATCTTGGGGTCCGAGTCCATAGGACGCTCAAAGCGGCTGCACAGGTTGACTCTGTGGTTAAGAAGGCATATGGTGTATTCTCCTTCATCAATTGTGGAATTGAATTTAGGAGCTGAGATGTATTGTTGCAGCTATATAGGTCCCTGGTCAGACCCCACTTGGAGTACTGTGCTCAGTTCTGGTCACCTCACTACAGGAAAGATGTGGAAGCCATAGGGAGGGTGCAGAGGAGATTTACAAGGATGGTGCCTGGAATGCGGAGCATGCCTTATGAAAGCAGGTTGAGGGAACTCGGCCTTTTCTCCTTGGAGCGACGGAGGATGAGGGGGGACCTGATAGAGGTGTATAAGATGATGAGAGGTATTGATCGGGTAGATAGTCAGAGGCTTTTCCCCAGGGCTGAAATGGTGGCCACAAGAAGACACAGGTTTAAGGTGCTGGGGAGTAGGTATAGAGGAGATGTCAGGGGTAAGTATTTTACTCAGAGAGTGGTGAGTGCGTGGAATGGGCTACCAGTAATGGTGGTGGAGGCGGATACGATAGGGTCTTTTAAGAGACTGTTGGATAGGTACATGAAGCTGAGAAAAATAGAGGGCTATGGGTAAGCCTAGTAATTTCTAGGGTAGGGACATGTTCGGCACAGCTTTGTGGGCTGAAGGGCCTGAATTGTGCTGTATGTTTTCTATGTTTCTATGTTTCCTCACCTTGAGCCTCTAGTTTACACACCTATGCCTCTCATTTACTTCTATCGGGTCACCCCTTGACCTCCCTCACTCTGGGGAAACCAGGTACAGCGTATCCAGTCTGTCCCCATAACTAACATCCGTGAATCAAGGCAACAGCCTGGAAATAAATAGCAGAAAGTGTTGGAAACGCTCAGCCGTTCGGGTGTGGGAGAGACAGTCAATGTTTCACTTCGGGGACCCTTCAGCAGAACTGGGAAGGAGATGAAAAAGTTTAAGATGCAGGGAGGGTATGGGAGGGGATGTCTCTGGCAGGGTAAAAGTGGGGTGACCACAGGAGTAAACTGTGAACAAGGTTATCTGGTCAGTGAGTGAATGGGAGCCAATTCCCTCAGCCTCCTAAGTTCCAGGGAAAAAGTCCCAACCTATCCAGTCTCTCCTTATAACTCAAGCTCTCCAGTCTTGGGAACATCCCCATGAATCTTTTCTGCCTCTTTCCCAGCTTAATGACATCTTTCCCAAACCCAGGCAACCACAATACTTCAAGTGTGGTCTCACCAACAACTTGTACAGTTGTAACCTGATGTCCCAACTCTGTAGTCCATACCCTGACCGGTGAAGGCCAGCGTGCCAAACATCATCTTCACCACCCTGTCTACCTGTGACTCCACTTTCACGGAACTATGTACCTGTACCCCTAGGTCCCTGTTCTTTTGGCTACCTTCTCACTAACTGCAGAATTGGTTTATTATTGTAACTTGTACCGAGATACAGTGAAAAACTTGTCTTGCATAATGTTCATACAGATTGATTCATTACAACAGTGCATTGAGGTAGTACAAGGGAAAACAATACCAAATGCAGAGCAAAGTGTCACAGCTGCAGAGAAAGTGCAGTGCAGGCAGACAATAAAGTGCAAGGTCATAACGAGGTAGATTGTGAGGTCAGAGTCCATTTTATCATGCTAGGGAACCATTCAATAATCTTATACAGCGGGATAGAAGCTGTCCTTGAGCCTGGTAGTATGTGCTTTCAGGCTTTTGTATCTTCTGCCCGATGGGAGAGGGGAGAAGAGAGAAAGTCTGGGGTGGGTGGGGTCTTTGATTGTGCTGGCTGCTTCACCAAGGCAGCGAGAGGTATAGACAGAGTCCATGGAGGGGAGGCTGGTTTCTGTGATGTGCTGAAATGTGTCCACAACTCTCTGCAGTTTCTTGCAGTCACGGGCAAATGTAATAGTTGGAATTGTATGACTCTAACTCTATAATGTTGCAACTTTACGAAACACTGGCTAGACCACACTTGGAGCACTGTGTGCAGTTCTGGTCACCACACTATGGGAAGGTCGTGGTTGCTCTGGAGAGAGTGCAGAGGAGATTCACCAGGATGTTGTCTGGATTGGAGGACTTCATTTAAAGTGATTGGATAGGCTGGGCTTGTTTTCCTTAAGAGTGAAAGAGGTTGAGTGGTCACCTAATGGAAGTGTATAAAATTATGAGAGACATAGGATAAATAGTCAAAATCTTTTTCCCATGGTAGAGGTATTACAAACGAGGGCAATGGATTAAGGTGAGAGGATGGAAGTTTAAAGGGGATCTGAGGGGTAAATTTTTTTACACAGGGAGTGTGTGATATCTGGAATGTTGTGTCAGAGGGTGGAATCAGATACAGTTACAACGTCTTAGAGGCATTTGGACACACACAAATAGGTAAGGCATTGAAGGGCAAATGGGATTAGTATAGATGGGCAAAATGTTGGCATGAACGCGATGGGCTGAAGGGCCTTTTTCTGTGCTGTACAACTGTGGGGCTCCCTGGGGCCCTACCATTCACTGCATATGTCCTACTGAAATGCATCACGTCACAATGGTTGGGATTCATCTCTCTCTGTTGTTGTCCTGCCGAGGTTACAAACTGGTCAGTATCATCCTTTAGCAGAAGACTTCTCCCCTTATTGTCAGTCATTCTACTTAAACCAACCTGGGTGATGGTGGGGGGCATCATGTGCTTGGGGAAGGGTGGTCTTCCAGGAATATCTCATTGCCAGCTACAGCGAGCAGAAAGCTTCACCGCGTCCCTCTGGAGATCTCCTTGTGCCAACCCCCCCCCCCCCGCCCCCCTCCAACCCTGCCACTGAGGGTGGGAGCGGCGGGCTGCAGTGAGGCTTCTCCCCTATCCCCAACCTTCGTCCATTAGCTGATGGAGATAGTACACAGAATAGGACAGCACAGGAGGCCATTCTGCTTGTCAGGCAAGTACTAGCCCAATGTAAGAGCAATCCAGCCAGTTCCATTCCCTGCTCCCTTTCTCAAATTCTTATCCTGCTCCCTTTTGAATATTATTGAATCTGCTCCCCTGGTCCCCACACAGCCACGTAAGAGAGAGTGTGTGTGCCTGGGACTGAGAACTGATGGCTCCCTGTGCAATGAGATGGGTTGGTGGTGCTGGTATTATGGGGCCAGTGAGGGAGGTAACAACAGGACGATGTGCTGGTAACCTGGCTTGGAATCTCCAACAACTCTGTGGTTGTTGCAACAGCTGTGTTTCTGATCCATTGATCTCTCTGCTTTGTCTGATGTGTCTTTTTCCTGTTTCTCGGCTTCTGAGCAGCAACCCCTCCTGCCTCTTCGTATGAGGGTCTCCTCCTGCAGGAGAACAGTGTGTCAGCTGAGATACAAGCTCTCCTCTCCTATTACAGTAACAGGTGATGTAATACAGGCACTGGTGGGGCAATCCACCTACCACACAGCCAGCGGCCACACAAGCAAAGCAAACTTAACCACTGAATGTTAAATGGCAGATGAACAAACTACCTCTACCCCACCCCTCGAATACAGATTTAAAACTCAACCCTCGAATACCTACCTACAGAATGCTGATATCCCTCCATTTTCCTCTTATTCATGTGCCCATCCAAGCCCCTCTTAAAAGCCCCCAGTGAATTTGCCTCCACCACCCTATCGGGCAACACATTCCGGGCATCCACCACTCTCTCAGTAAAGAAAACGTACCCCTCATCTCTGTTCTGAACCAACCCCCTCTCACCTTAAATGCATGCCCTCTATGGGATTGGATCGCTCAATAATGGGAAAAAGATATTGCTTGTCCACCTAATCTATGCCCCTCATAGTTTTATACACTTCCAACAGATCACCCCTCACCCTCCGCCACTTGAGAGAAAAGAGCCCAAGTTTGTCCAGCCTCTCCTGATAGCACATGCCCTCTAATCCAGGCAGGGTCCTGGTAAACTTCCTCTGCACCCTCTCTAAAGCCTCAACATCCTTCCTATAGTGAGGTGACCAGAACTGCACACAATACTCTACATGCGGCCTAACCAGATGTTACTAAAGAAGTCCAATCCAGCATTACTGACCCTTGTCCAGTTACTGAGTGATTTGTATTAAACAGTCCGCACTTTCCAGTTACTAATGAGTTGTATTCATAGACTCATGGAAGCACAGAATTGTTACAGCACAGAAGGAGGTCTCCCAGCCCTCTGTCCATGCTGTCTCCACTTTCCCACACCCTAATATGCAACCTTGTATATTTTCCAATGCGCCTTGAAGATCACCTATCTCCACCACCTATGCTGCCAGTGTGTTCCAGATTCCAACCATTCTCATGTCACTCGGTTTCCCTCCCTGTACTGTGACCTCTGGTCCTTCACCAAGGGGAACAGTTTCCCAATATCTACTCCGTCCAGACCCCTTTCTATAATGTCTGTGTTTTATGTGCTATCAGTTCTGCCCTTTTGAAGTCTACACTTCTGAATGGCCTTTGTAAATAGAAGGGTGAATTAGTGGCAGATATACAAACTGTAAAGAGTACAGTACATCCTGTTCTCCACCCCTTCCTCCCACCCTTTTATACCAGCTATCTGCCCTCTTCCTTTCCAGTCCTGAAGAAGGGTCTCGACCTAAATGTCGACTGTCCATTTCCCTCCACAGAGGCTGCCTGACCCGCTGAGTTCCTCCAGCAGTTTGTGTGTTGCTGCACTACATTCACAGGGGCTGAGTACGGCACATTCACGGGGACCGAGTGCGGGACGTCCACGGGGACCGAGTACATTCACGGGGACCGAATGCAGGACGTCCACGGGGACCGAGTGCATTCACGGGGACCGAGTGCGGGACGTCCACGGGGACCGAGTGCATTCACGGGGACCGAGTGCGGGACGTCCACGGGGACCGAGTGTATTCACGGGGACCGAATGTGGGTTGTCCACAGGGACCGAGTGTGGGACGTTCACGGGGACCAAGTGTACTCACGGGGACCGAATGCAGGATGTTCACGGGGACCGAGTACATTCACGGGGACCGAGTGCGGGACGTCCACGGGGACCGAGTACATTCACGGGGACCGAGTGTGGGACGCTCACAGGGACCGAGTGTGGGACATTCATGGGGACCAAGTGTATTCACGGGGACCGAATGCGGGATGTTTACGGGGACCGAGTGCAGGACATCCACAGGGACCAAGTGTATTCATGGGGACTGAGTACATTCACGATGACCAAGTGCAGGACATCCACGGGCACCGTGTGCAGGGTGTCCACGGGGACCGAGTGCGTTCACAGGGACCGAGTGTGGGACGTTCATGGGGACCGAGTGCGGGACGTTCACGGGGACCAGTACATTCGAAGGTTCCCCCTCATCCACAGCACTTGTCTTCAAAAAAAAATCCAATTGATTGGTCAGACATGATTTCCCTGATACAAAATCAGGTTAACAGGTTATCAGGTGCCTGATTACCTGACATTTTACCAAGTGCCCTGCTGTGATGTCTTCAATAACAGCTTGTAACATTCTCCTGATCTCGAGCAAACCAGTCTGTACTTTCCTGCATTCTGTTCTCACTCCCCTTTTGAAGAAGGGAGTTACATTTGCTGTTTTCCAATCCAGTGGAACATTCTCCAAATCCAATGAACTAAAACCCATCAATTGCCTCACCAGTCACTTAATTTAAGACCCAAGGATGAAGTTCGTCAGGATCCAGAGACTTGGCCGTCTGCAGCTCCAGCCACTCACTTCAGCCCCGGTGCCCTGTAGATGGTAATTTTCCTGCAATCTTCCCTCCGCTCCAACCCCTGACTTACTGCTGTTGCAGCTGTTATTTGTACCCTGCAGAGTGAAGACTCATGTAAAGTCCCTAGTTATTCACCTCACATCTCATTTCCCATCATCAATTGCCCAAACTCACCTTCAAAAGGACGAACACTCACTTTGTTAATTTTTTAAATCTCTGTGGAAACTCTATTTGATATTACATTGATGTTAGTCGGTGCTTTAATTTTTCCTCATCAATAATTTAGTAATTCTTTGAAGTTTATTTATATTGTGTCCAATCTTCTGACCTGCCTTCATCTTTGCAAAAGTATTTGCTTTTACATTCCTCGATGTTACCGTTTAAGTTTTCAGTTAACTGTGGGCGGTGGGCCGTCCCTTGGATATTTCTTCCTGTTGGAATGTTTGGATTTTGAATGATCCCCTTAAATATCCGCCACTGCATCTCGACTGTAAAACCCCCAAACTTAATTTCCAGTTTACGTTAGTGGATGACACCAAATTACTGGTGTAGTGGACAGTTAAGAAGGTTGTTGAAAATTACAAAAGGATCTAAGTCAACAGTGAAAGTGGGCCAAGGAATGGCAGATGGAATATTACTTGGGCATGTGTGAGGTGTTGCACTTTGGGAAGTTCAACCAGGGTAGGGCATGCACAGTGAATGGCAGGACCCTGGAGAATGTTGTAGAATGGAGAGGCCCAGGGGTACAGCGACATCGTTCCCTGAAAGTGGCAGCACAGGTAGATAGGGTGGTGAAGAAGGTATTTGACACCTGGCCTTCATTGGTCAGAGCATTGAGTACTGGGGCTGGGATGTTATGTTGCAATGGAATGCTTGCCTTCACTGGTTGGGGTGTTGAGTACAAGAGCAAGGAAGTCATGCTACAGCTGTATAAAACTTTAGTCAGACCGCATTATAGGGCGATGTGGAGAGGGTGCAGAAGAGGTTTACCAGGATGCTGCCTGGATTAGAGGGTATGAGCTATAAGGAAATGATGGCATTGTGGCCAAGTTCGCAGACGATACCAAGACAGGTAGTGTCACAGAGGCAGGGAGTCTGCAGGAGGACTTGGACAGGTTGAGCAAAGAAGTGCAGGTGGGATACAGCGTAGGGAAGTGTGGGGTTCTGAAGACCATTTTCTAAATGGGGAGAGAATTCAGAAACTGAAGGTGCAAAGGGACTTGGGATTCCTAGTGCAGGATTCCCTTGAGGTTAACTTGTATTGAGTCGGTAGTAAGGAAGGCAAACGCAATGTTAGCATTCATGTGGAGAGGACTAGAACATAAAAACAAGGATATAATGCTAAGGCTTTATAAGGTGTTAGTCAGACCACATTTGAAATATTGTGAGCAACTTTGGGCCCTGTATCTAAGGAAGGATATGCTGGCCCCGTGGATGATCCAGAGGAGGTTCACAAGAATGATCCTGGGAATGAAAGGGTTAACATATGAGGAGCGTTTGATGTCTCTGAGCCTGTACTTGATGGAGTTCAGAAGGATGAGGGTGGATCTCATTGAGACCTTCCAAACACTGAAAGGCCTGGATAGAGCAGATGTGGAGAGGATGTTTCTATCAGTGGGAGAGCCCAGGGTCTGAGGGCACAGCCTCAGAATAAAGGGACATCCCTTTAGAACTGAGATGAGGAGGAATTTCTTCAGCCAGAGGGTGGTGAATCTGTAGAATTCGTTGCTACACACGGCTGTGGCCAAATCATTGGGTGTGTTTAAGGCAGAGATCGATAGGTTCAGTGCTGGGATCTCTGGTGTTTGTAATATATAAAAATGACGGATGAAAATACAGGTGGCTGAGTTAGAAAGTTTGGAGACGATGGTGATGGGGAATGAAAAGCAAGAGGGCAGAGGACTGAGCTGAAGGGAAGGAGTTTTGCAGAGATCGATTGACATGTGTGATGTGCTACCAGAGAAGGTGGTGGAATCAGGTACAATCACTGCAGTTGAGAGGCATTTAGTCAGACCTTAAATAGGAGTGGCTTTGAAGGGAAAATAGGATTTATGTAGATGAGCAGAAAGGTTGTCATGAATGTGGTGAGTCGAAGACCACGTTCTTGTGCTATAAAACTCCATAACTCCTCTGTAACCCCCTCCGGCCCCTACACCCCTCCCTGTCTCTGTAACCCCTCCTCTGGCCCCTACACCCCTCCCATCTCTGTAACCCCCTCCGGCCCCTACACCCCTCCCATCTCTGTAACCCCCTCTGGCCCCGACAATGCTCCCCGTCTCCGTAATCCCCTCAGGCACCTACACCCCTCCCGTCTCTGTAACCCCCTCCGGCCCCTACAATCCTCCCCGTCTCTGTAACCCCCTCCGGCCCCTACACCCCTTGCTGTCTCTGTAACCCCCTCCCCTACACCCCTCCCTGTCTCTGTAACCCCCTCCGGCCCTTACACCCCTCCCCATCTCTGTAACCCCCTCCCCTGCACCCCTCCCCGTCTCTGTAACCCCCTCCGGCCCCTTATAATGCTGTAATAATAATAACAATATGTATTGGTCACATGTAGATCGAAACACACAGTGAAATGCTTCTTTTTGCATTACTGAGAATGTTCTGGGGGCAGCCCGCAAGTGTCGCTACTCTTCCGGCGCCAACATAGCATGCCCACAGCTCCTAACCTGTACGTCTTCGGAATGTGGGAGGAAACCAGAGCACCCGGAGGAAACCCACGCAGACACGGGGAGAACGTACAAACTCCTTACAGACAGCGGCTGGAATTGAACCCAGGTCGCTGGTGCTGTAATAGTGTTACACTACCTACTACACTACCATACCGCCCTTATACCCCTCCCTATCTCTGTAACCCCCTCCCCTACACCCCTACTCATCTCTGTAACACCCTCTAGCCCCTACACCCCTCTCTATCTCTGTAACCTCCTACTCTCTACCCACCCCCCAGCCCCTACACCTCTCTGCTCCCCCTTGAAGACTGTGTTTCCCCAGCTTTGCTCTAGTTGCTATTCTTGTGGCTGTGATCTTCAGGGACAGTACGGTAGTGTAGTGGTTAGCGCGACGCTATTATAGCGCCAGCGATCCAGGTTCGATTCCCATCGATGTCTGTAAGGAGTTTGTATGCTCTCCCGTGTCTGCACGGGTTTCCTCCGGGTGCTCTGGTTTCCTCCCACATTCCAAAGACATACAGGTAGGTTATTTGGGTTTAAAATGCGCGGCGCGGACTTGTTGGGCCAGAAGGGCCTGTTACCACGCTGTAAATAAAATTTAAGTTTAAGAATTTAATTTAGAAACAGAGAATGTAGGGATGGACATTGGAGGGAGCTGCAGCTTGCTTCTAACCACACAGTGAAAGGTTGGTGGGGGTCTGCTGAGGTGTCAGGGGAGAGGGTGTCTGCGGTGCTGAATGAGGGCTCTGCTCCTGCCTTCAGTAGGTGCTGCCTGATGCTGACAGGGTAGGCACAGGTCGGGGCAGGTGTTTTAAAGATTTGCAATGTCAGGCTGGCCCACATGGTCAGAACCTGGGGAGAACATTGTCCCAGCTCCCATGTCGAGAGGACCTAGGGCTTGTTCAGGAAGAGGGAGGCAGCAATCTTCTGCCCAGTGAAAGGGGTTAGGAGGCATAGTTGTGGGCCGAAGGGCCTGTCCCTGTACTGTATTGTTCTAGTTAGTGAACAATTTCTGGGACTGCAGGTTCAGATCAAGGGCAGCACCAGGACTGATCGGCCTTTGGGGGAGGTTTCTCAGGCTTCTGAGTGCTGAATGTCTGTGACTCTCTAAACAGAGCTGGTCACAGTTGGCCTCCACTGTGTTATTTGTACATAATTGGACACTCTCCCTCTTTCTAATTTCAGTTATTGACTCCCCAGACGACATCGACCCTGCCCCAGACACACCAAGCAGCCTAGTTCAGACAGGTGCCAGCCGCAGAGATGGAACCTTGCCCCCCTGGTACGCACTTTTTGAAAACTCCCAGAAGAGAGTGTGTAGAGGTACTTTGTTGGATGGCAGTGTGGTTTCAGAGAGAGACGGTCTCTGCACGGACTGGATCCAACGTCACACATTCACAGTCCAACCCATGGATAAGGACTGGAACTCCCAGGATTTCTGCACTGGAGAGAGTCACTTTTCCAGGCCACGGACTCGCTCCTTGGAC
Organism: Pristis pectinata; assembly: GCF_009764475.1. NCBI lineage: Eukaryota > Metazoa > Chordata > Chondrichthyes > Rhinopristiformes > Pristidae > Pristis > Pristis pectinata. The sequence continues at coordinate 479,154 of NC_067406.1, forward strand.
GCCAAACTTATGAGCTTGAAGTGTCAAGCACAAAGGACAGAAGCTCTATCCAACAAACGCGCTGCACTGTTGTCCACGAGCTCCACGCAGACCTCCAGTGCAGACAGCAGCCCTGAAGCCCGAATAAAGCCCTTCTCACAACAAGCCTCTGAGCAACAGGGGTGGCGAAGTTCTCGGTGCAGGCTGCACACCAGCACCCCACAGCAGACACAAGTCTAACTGAGAAATCAACACAAGTGTTGCTTGTAAAGGATATCCTGGGAGCATGACTCCATGGCACAGTTCTTGAGGAGTGTGAGTGTCCAGAGGGGAAGGTTGGCAGAGAGGATCTGTGAGGGTTGAAGGGAGTTAGAGAACACAAGAAATTGGTCCTGGCCCCAAGTCTGCCCCATCATTTACCTGCCACCGTCTTCCAACTCCACCCCAACTCACCTCCCCACCTGGCTCCACTCCTCCTCAGCCCACCAATCGCCTCAGAATCCTTTCTCGCCACCCCCCTGGCCACTTCCCCTCTCCACCCCCAGCCCTGATGCAGGGTTTCAACCCAAAATGTCGACAATTCCTCTCCCCCCACAGATGCTGCTCAACCCACTGAGTTCCTGCAGCAGATCGTTTGTTGCTCCAGATTCCAGCATCTTCGGTGTCTGGTGTCTCCACCACTCAATGAGGTCTTGGCTGGTCTACGCTGGACTCAACTCCTGTGTCTGTTCCCCATAACCCTCAACTCGATCTTTCAAATATTTATCCATCTCCACCTTAAATCTATTAACTGATCTGGCCTCCACCACCCTCTGCAAGGAGAAATTTCTACATACCTCGATTTTAATGTCCTCGTCACAACGTATCCTTCCACCTATTTCTGTATCATCGGCAAACTCGGAGAGCTCACATTTTGTTCCCTCCTCCAAGTCAGTGATGTACACAGTAAACTAATCCTTGGGGTGCTTCTCTAGTCACATCCCTCCAGTCTGAGAAAGGACCTATTTAGTCCAATTCTCTGAAAGTTTTTAATCCATGCTAACACTTCTTCCAATATCTTGGGCTTTCAATTTATGCAACAGCCTCTTATGTGGAACTTTGGAAATTTAACTACATCTACAGGTTCCCCTTCCATGGGAGTACTTGCATGGGTTTTGGACAGGTTTGTCCCATTGAGGCAGGGTAAGGGTGGTAGAGTGAAGGAACCATGGCTGACACGAGATGTAGAATCTCTTGTCAAGAGGAAGAAAGAAGCTTACCTGAGGTTTAGAAAGCATGGATCAGACAGGGCTCTGGAGAGTTACAAGGTACCCAGGAGGGAGCTTAAGAATGGACTTGGGAGAGCTAGAAGGGGGCATGAGAAGTCCTTGGTGAGTAGGATCAAGGAAAACCCCAAGGTATTCTACATGTATGTGAAGAATAGGAGGATGACTGGAGTGAGGGTAGGACCGATCAGGGATAAAAGTGGCAACGTGCCTGGAGTCGGAAGAGCATTGTGGTCGTCCATAGGAGACGGATGCATTATAAATGGATGCAGAGAGGGACATGGAAGCCGGTGAGTTCAGGAAAGAAAACAGTGAAATCCTGGACCATATCGAAGTTACAAAGGAGAAGGTGTTGGCAGTCTTGAAGCATACAAAGGTGGATAAATCCCCGAGACCAGGTCTTAGGATATTGTGGCAAACAAGGGAGGAGATTGCTGGGGCCCTGGCAGAGCTTTTTGAATCTTCATTAGCCAGAGGTGAGGTACCAGAAGACTGGAGAATGACCAATGTGCCTTTATTGAAGAAGGGCAGCAGGGAAAGGCCAGGAACTACAGGCCAGTGAGTCTTACATCAGTGATGGGTAAGTTAGTGCAAGAAATTCTGAGGGAGAGGACATACTTGCATTTGGAAAGACTGATGGGGATAATCAGCACAGCTTTTATCGTGGGAGATCATGTCTCACAAATTTGAGATTTTTGAGGAGGTAACAAAGAGGATTGATGAGTTCAGGGCAGTGGATGTTGCCTACATGGACTTTAGCAAGGTCCTGCATGGTAGGCTGGTCCAGAAGATGAGATGACATGGGATCCAGGGTGAGATAGCAACTAGGATATAAACTTGATTATATGATGGTTACAGAGTTGTACAGCACAGAAACAGGCCCTTTGGCCCACCACATCCATGCCGACGTTTTGCCCATCTACACTCATACCATTTGCCCGTATTAGGACCGTACCCTTCTATGCCCTGCCTATATAGGTGTCTGTCAACATGCTTCTTAAACACCTGTGACTAGTGGTGTTCCACAGCGATCCATACTGGGACCTTTGTCTTTGTGATATATAGAAATGACCTGGATGAAAATGTAGATGGGTGGGTTGGTAAATTCAGAGATGATAAAAAGATTGGTGGTGTTGTGGATAGTGTAGAAGATTGCCAGAGTAAACAGCAGGATATAGATCAGTTACAGATATGGGCAGGGAAATGGCAATGGAGTTTAATCTGGCCAAGTGTGAGATGTTGCACTTTGGGAGAGCAAATGTAAAAGGACAGGACACAGTTAATGGAGACACAGGAAATTCTGCAGATGCTGGAATCTGGAGCAATACTAAAAAGGTGCTGGAGGAACTCAGCAGGTCAGGCAGCATCCATGGAGAGAAATAAATGGTCAATGTTTCGGGCCGAGACCCTTCATCAGGTCTGGAAAGGAAGAGGGCAGAAGACAGAATAAGAAGGTGGGGGGAGGGGGAGGCGTACACGCAAGCAGGGGAGAGGTGAGTTCAGGTGATGGGCGTCCAGGTAAGGGGGGAAGGTAGGTGAGTGGGGGAGGGGGGGAAGATGTAATAAGCTGAGAGGTGATGGGTAGAAGAGGCAAAGGGCTGAAGAAGAAGGAATCCGGTAGGAGAGGGCAGTGGACCCTGGAATAAAGGATGGGGAGGAGAGGAGAGGAGATGGGCAGGTTGTCAAAGCGGGGGAAGGGAGCCACAGGAATAAGGGAAGACGAAGGTGTGGGGGGGGGGGGGGGGTGAGAAGAAGAAGAAGGGGCGGGGTTACCAGAACTTAGAGAAATCGATGTTGAGGCCCTCAGGTTGGAGACTCCCAGGGCGGAACATGAGGTGTTGTTCCTCCAACCTGCGTCTGGCCTCAACGTGGCAGTGGAGGAGGCTGTGGATAGACATGTCAGTGTGGGAGTGGGATGTGGAATTGAAGTGGGTGGCCACCGGGAGATCCTGGCTGTTGCGGTGAATGGAGCGAAGGTGCTCGACGAAGCAGTCACCCATTAACACAGTTAATGGCAGGACCCTCAGCAGTGTTGATGTACAGATGAATCTTGGGGTCCAATTCCATTGCTCCCTGAAAGTGGCTGCACAGGTTGATAGAAAAGGCATAGGACATGCTTGCCTTTATTATTCAAGGCATTGAGTTCAAGAGTCAGGAAGTTATGTTGCAGCTTTATAAAACTCTGGTTAGGCCGCATCTGGAGTATTGCATTCAGTTCTGGTCGCCCCATTATAGGAAGGATGTGGGGGCTTTGGAGAGGGTGCAGAAGCGGTTTACCAGGATGCTACCTGGATTAGGGGGCAGGTGCTATAAGGAGAGGTTGGACAAACTTGGTTTTCTCTGGAGCAGTGGAGGCTGAGGGGATAGAGGTTTATAAGATTATGAGAGGCATAGATAGAGTAGACAGCCAGTGTCTTTTCCCCAGGGTCAAAATGTCTAATACCAGAGGACATGCATTTAAGGTGAGAGGGGGTAAGTTCAAAGGAGATGTGCAGGTCAAGTTTTTTTACACAGAGAGCGGTGGGTGCCTGGAATGTGCTGCCTGGGGTGGGGGTGGAGGCAGATACAATAGGTGTGTTCAAGAAGCTGTTAGATAGGCCCATGAATGTACAGAGAATGGAGGGATGTGGACAGTGTGTAGGCTGAAGAGATTAGTTTAGTTAGACATTTAATTACTAGTTTAATTAGCTCGGCACAACATGGTGGGCCGTAGGGCCTGTTCCCGTGGTGCACTGTTCTGTGTTCTATAGTGACTGTATCTGATCCCACCACTTCCCCAGAACTATGTTCCAGATACCAACCACTCTGTGTGTGTCAGTGTGTGTGTGTGTGTGTATAAAAAAAGCCGACCCTCGGATCCCCTTTTAAAGCTCCTATCTCTCACTGGTAGAGCTGCTGGCTCACAGTTCCAGCAGCTTGGGTTCGATCCTGACCTTCGATGCTGTCCGTGTGGAGTTTGCACATTCTCCCTGTGACTGTGTGGGTTTCCCCTGGATGCTCTGATTCCCTCCCACATTCCAAAGACATTCAGGTTAGGAGGTTAGATGTCTGCTGTAAATTGCTGCTAGTGTGTAGGTGAGTTGATGGGAATATGGGGAGAATCAAACATGGGATTAAAGTAGGATTAGTGTAAATGTGTGGTTATTGGTTAGTTACACAACAAACAGATCCCGGGTTTTATAAACAGTGAGGGTGTACATGAGCAAGGAAGTTGTGATGAACCTTTATACAATACTCGTTCATCCACAGCTAGAGCATTGTCCAGGTGTGGGCACTGCAGTATGGGAAGCTGTGCAGGCTTTGGACAGAATGCAGAAGGGAGGTACCAGAGTATACTCCAGGGACGAGGGACTTCTGTCCTGTGGACAGACTGGAGAAGCCGAGGTTCCAATTCTCCTTGGAACGGCATCTGATCAACGTATTTAACCTGAAGGGTGCGGACAGGCAGAGAACTGGGAGCGCAGAGTGAAGCTGATTGGCAGAAGTGAGCTGAGGAAAAACCTCTTTACTGAGTGAGTGAGGTCAGTGGAGGTGATTCAGTTGATGTGAAAGGGTTTGCAGTGGGCCAAAGGAGGGTGGTGGGATTGCCCTCTCACCCGGCACAGGGGGCAGTGGGTGCCCTCATACCCCTTGCATTCTGTGGCGCAGTGGATGCCCTCATACCCTTCACATTCTGTGGCGCAGTGGGTGCGGTTCCTGGAGTGGGGATTTCCTAAGGTTGTTTATGTGGAGGGAGAGGGTTCTGTTTGGGGGGGGGGGGGTGCGGGTGTAGCGTCTGAGGGGGGAGGTTGTTGTAAGGTTTCGGTTTTCTACCAGATTCTAGGGGGCAGGTTCTGTGTGCTGGGGGCTGGGAGGGGTTTATGTGGATGGGGTTCTGAGGGGTGGGGGTGGGGAGTTTCTGTGTGCTGGGGGCTGGGAGGAGTCTGTGTGGACAGGGTTCTAAAGCGTGGGGATGGGGGCTTCTGTGTAGGGTGTTTCAGTGGGCTGGGGGTTTTCTGTATAGGCAGTTCAGTGGTGGAGGGGTTTCTGTGTGGACAGGTGGTTTGGTGGGGATGGGAGTCTCTGTGGGGCTAGAGGGGTGTCTATGTCGGTGGTTTGGGGGGCTTGGTGGGTTTCAGTGGGAGATGGAACGGTGTCTGCTGGGGCTGCTCTCTGGGTGGTCACTGGGCAGGTGATTCCCTTCCTGGAGCAGATTAATATCCCCATCCTAACCTGACAACTCACTGACACCGGCTGTAAACAATGAAGCCACTCTTCTGTGGAGTTCAGCTGTGGGATTTAGACTAAAACATTGTTTTACCTGTGTGATTTCTTCCTGTACAAATACTAATTTAACATTTTTTAAAAATTAATCGTCACTATTCCACATTTTGAAGAGATGTGACTATTTGAAGAGAAGGAATGTGTGTTAAGGGGGTGGCTTTCGGTGAGGAGGGAGAGGGGAACAGATGGAATGGTGTCTGTTGGGGCTTCTCTCTGGGTCGTCACCTGAAATACCTGACTGGACCTGGGCTAACACAACCTCTCGCAGAGAATGCTCTGCAGCTTAAAGCCACCAGAGCTGCACTACAGCACCAACTATATGCTTCATCGCTGAGAAACACTCAGGGTTGTTCCTGAAAGCAAAGTGAAAGGTTTAAACTAAAAGCTTTTCTTTCACAATATATGGAAATTAAACACTGCAGGTGCTTATATCCTTAATTCAAAATAAATTAACATGTAAAGCTTTAGATTCAAAGACTCCTGTTTCTTGCAAAGGAAAAGGAGGTCAGTGTTGACCACGACTGGTGTCAGTAATGCCCAGATGTGTGCGGAACATGGGCTGGGGCTCAGGAAACCGGAGGGGAGTTGGCAGCATGATTATTTCCTGCATTGACTGTGGAGCTCGGCTGAGTGTAGTCTCCACCTCCATTCTATCACTCACAATGATGGCATGACATGGTGCAAGGGGCAACACTAAAGGGGTGCAGGAATTGCAGGAGGGCTGCATGTGCAGTGAAAGTGGTGGAGCAGCTGGAGAAAATGATTGAAAACCAATCCACTAGTAAGTAGACAGAAGGAGTACAAGAGCAGGGAGGTCACGGTGAACCTCCTTAAAACAATGGATGTTGGAGTCTGGAACAACACACAAAGTGCTGGAGGAACTCAGCGGGTCAGGCAGCATCTGTGGAGGGAAATGGACAGTCGATGTTTTGGGCCGAGACCCTTCATCTGGACTGGTAAGAAAGAGGGGAGATGGTCAGTATAAGGAGGTGGGGGGAAGGGGTGGGGCAGCTGGCGGGTCATGGGTGGATCCAGGTGAAGGGGGCTGATAGGCAGATGAGGGAGGGGGGAGGGTTGGAATGAGGTTATTGAGAGAAGCTGGGAGGTGATGGGTGGAAGTGAAAAGGGCTGAGGAAGATGAAATCTGATGGGAGAGGAAGGTGGAGCCTGGAATAAAGGGAGAGAGGTGGAGAAGTCCCTCCGGTATAGGAAAGATTCACAGAGATGTTGTCAGGACTCAAGGGGCTGAGTTACAGGGAGAGGTTGGACAGGCTAGGACTTTTTTCCTTGGTGTGTAGGAGACATAATGGTGGGGTCATCCATTGAGTCTATATGGACAGAAAATAAGAAAGGTGCAACCTATCTGATGGGATTATACTCCAGACCCACCCCCCCCCCCCCCAAAAAGCCACTGGGACATTGAGGAACAGATATGCAGTCAGGTTAGGAAAAGGTGCAAAAATAACAGGGTTGTGGTCATGTGTGTGACTTCAACTTCCCCAATAATGGGACCAGGCAGAAGGACATGGAAGATAGGGAAAACAGTGTGAAGTATGTTAATATGTTAGGGCATTTTGAGATAAAGAGGTAGTGTTGTGTCTCTTGAAGAACATTAGAACATAGAACAATACAGCATAATACAGGCCCTTTGGCCCACAATGTTGTGCCGACCTTTAAACCGCACCTAAGACTATCTAACCCCCTCCCCCCACATATCCCTCTATTTTAAATTTCTCCATATGCTTACCTAGTAATCTCTTGAATTTGACCAATGTACCTGCCACCACCACCACCCCAGGCAGCGCATTCCATGCCCCAACCACTCTCTGGGTAAAAAAACCTTCCTCTGATATCTCTCTTGAACTTCCCACCCATTTTCACAAGATCACAAGACAAGGGAGCAGAAGTAGGCCATTCGGCCCATCAAGTCTGCTCCAAAGAAAAGGAAAAAAGAAAAAGAAATGAGAAATTTTCGGGGGGGCAAAATAAAAAAAAACCTAACCCCAATTTCCGGCCTTATCCCCATATCCCTTTATATCCCGACTATTTAGATATCTATCTATCTCTTCCTTAAACGCCTCCAATGATCTGGCCTCCACTGCTGTACGTGGCAAGGAATTCCACAAATTCGCCACCCTCTGGCTAAAGAAATTTCTCCTCATCTCTGTTTTAAACCTGTACCCTCTAATTCTAAGATTGTGCCCTCTGGTCCTGGACTCACCTACCAAGGGAAACAGCTTATCCACATCTACTCTGTCCAGTCCTTTCAACATTTTAAATGTTTCTATGAAGTCCCCTCTCATTCTTCTGTACTCCAGTGAGTACAGTCCAAGAGCCGACAAACACTTATCATACGTAAGCCCTTTCATTCCAGGAATCATCCTCGTAAATCTCCTCTGAACCCTCTCCAACATCAGCACATCTTTCCTAAGATATGGGGCCCAAAACTGTGCAGTGTACTTTAAAGCCATGCCCTTGTGTATTGAGCATTGGTGCCCTGGGAAAGAGGCGCTTCCTGTCCACTCTATCTATTCCTCTTAATATTTTGTAAACCTCTATCATGTCTCCTCTCATCCTCCTTCTCTCCAAAGAGTAAAGCTCTAGCTCCCTTAGTCTCTCCTCATAATCCATGCTCTCCAAACCAGGCAGCATCCTGCTAAATCTCCTCTGCACCCTTTCCAACGCTTCCACATCCTTCCTATAATGAGGCGACCAGAACTGGACACAGTACTCTTAAGTGTGGTCTAACCAGAGGTTTATAGAGCTGCATCATTACCTCGCAGCTCTTAAACTCGATCCCTCGACTTATGAAAGCTAACATCCCATACACTTTCTTAACTACCCTATCCACCTGTGAGGCAACTTTCAGGGATCAGTGGATATGGACCCCCAGATCCCTCTGCTCCTCCACACTACCAAGAATCCTGCCATTAACTTTGTACTCTGCCTTGGAGTTTGTTCTTCCAAAGTGTACCACCTCACACTTCTCTGGATTGAACTCCATCTGCCACTTCTCAGCCCAGCTCTGCATCCTATCAATGTCCCTCTGCAATCTTCAACAATCCTCCACACTATCCACAACACCACCAACCTTTGTGTCGCCTGCAAACTTGCCAACCCACCCTTCTACCCCCGCATCCAAGTCATTAATAAAAATCATGAAAAGCGGTGGTCCCAGAACTGATCCTGGTGGGACACCGCTAGTCACAGCCCTCCAATCTGAGTGCACTACCTCCACCACAACCCTCTGCTTTCTACAGGCAAGCCAATCTTGAATCCACATGGCCAAGCTTCCCTAGATCCCATGCCCTCTGACCTTCTGAAGAAGCCTACCATGTGGAACCTTGTCAAATGCCTTACTAAAATCCATGTATATCACATCTACTACACTACCCTCGTCAATCCCTCTGGTCACCTCCTCAAAGAACACTATCAGACTTGTGAGACATGATCTGCCCTTCACAAAGCCATGCTGGCTATCCCTGATCAGACCATGATTCTCTAAATGCCCACAGATCCTATCTCTAAGAATCCTTTCCAATAGCTTGCCCACCACAGACGTAAGGCTCACTGATCTATAATTCCCTGGACTATCCCTACAACCTTTTTTGAATAAGGGGACAACATTTGCCACCCTCCAATCCTCCAGTACCATTCCCGTGGACAACGAGGACTCAAAGATCCTAGCCAAAGGCTCAGAAATCTCCTCCCTCACCTCGCAGAGCAGCCTGGGGAATATTCCGTCAGGCCCCGGGACTTACCTGTCCTAATACTTTCTAACAGCTCCAACACATGCTCTTTCTTGATATCAACACACTCTAGAACATTACCCTTACCAACATTGTCCTCAGCATCATCAAGACCCCTCTCCTTGGTGAATACTGAAGAGAAGTGTTCATTGAGGACCTCACCCACTTCCACAGCTTCCAGGCTCATCTTCCCACCTTTATCCCTAAACGGTCTGACCTTCACTCCATCATCCTTCTTGCTCTTCACACAAGTGAAAAATGCCTTGGGGTTTTCCTTCACCCTACTCGCCAAGGCCTTTTCATGTCCCCTTCTTGCTCCCCTCAGCCCCTTGTTAAGTTTCTTCCTTGCTACCCTGTATTCCTCAAGAGACCTATTTGATCCCTGCTGCCTACACCTTATGTATGCTGCCTTCCTCCTCCTAACTAGATGTTCCACCTCTCTTGTCACCCATGGTTCCTTCACCCTGCCATTAAGGTGGATAAGTCCCCAGGCCCTGATGGGATATAACCCAGGTTATTGAAGGGGAAAGAAATGAGATTGCTGGGGCCTTGGCCAAGATCTTCATTTCCTCCCTAGCCAAAGGCGATATCCCAGAGGGCTGGTGATTATCTAATGTTGTTCCATTATTCAAGAAGGGATATAAGGAGATTCCTGGAACTTGTAAACCGGTGAATCTCACATCAGGGGTAGGGAAACCATTGGAGAGGATTCTTAGGGATAGAATTTATGAGCATTTGGAAAATCATGGCCTAATTAGGGACAGTTAGCATGGCTTTGTTCAGGGCAAGTCATGCCTTGCTAACTTGATTGAGCTTTTTGAGGAGGTGACAAACGTCATTGATGAGGGTAGAGCTGTGGATGTTGTTGACATGGATTTTAGTAATGCGTTTGACAAGGTCCCTCATGGGGGGCTTATCCAGTAGCATAACGCTATTACGGCACCAGTGACCCGGGTTCAATTCCGGCCACTGTCTGTAAGGAGTTTGTACGTCCTCCCCGTGTCTGCGTGGGTTTTGTCCGGGTGTTCCTGTTTCCTCCTACATCCCAAAGGCGTACAGGTTAGGAAGTTGTGGGCATGCTATGTTGGTGCTGGAAGCATGGCGACACTTGCGGGCTGACCCCAGAACACATTTCACTGTGTGTTTCGATGTACTGAGGGACAACCTTTTCACCCAGAGGGTGGTCAGTATATGCAATGAGCTGCCAGAAGAAGTGGTTGAGGCAGGTGCATGATCAACATTTAAAGGTACTTGGATAGGTAAATGGATAGGAAAGATCAGAATCAGGTTCATTATCACTGACTTGTATAGAAACATAGAAAAATTCTACAGCACAATTCAGACCCTTTGGCCCACAAGCTCAGCCGAAACATGTCCCTACCCTAGAAATTACTAGGCTTACCCATAGCCCTCTATTTTTTCTCAGCTCCATGTACCTATCCTAACAGTGTCTTGAAAGACCCTATCGTATCAGCCTCCACCACCATTTCCGGCAGCCCATTCCACACACTCACCACTCTCTGAGTAAAAAAAACTTACCCCTGACATCTCCTCTATACCTACTCCCCAGCACCTTAAACCTATATCCTCCTGTGGCAACCATTTCAGCCCTGGGGAAAAGCCTCAGACTATCTACCCGATCAATGCCTCTCATGATCTTATATACTTCTATCAGGTCCCCCCGTCATCCTCTTATCCAAGGAGAAAAGCCGAGTTCCCTCAACCCTGCTTTCATAAGGCATGCTCCGCATTCCAGACAGCATCCTTGTAAATCTCCTCTGCACCCTCTCTATGGCTTCCACATCCTTCCTGTAGTGCGACGACCAGTACTGAGCACAAGTGGGGTCTGACCAGGGTCCTATATAGCTGCAACAATACCTCTCGGCTCCTAAATTCAATTCCATGATTGATGAAGAACAATACACCATATGCCTTCTTAACCACAGAGTCAACCTGTGCAGCCGCTTTGAGCGTCCTATGGACTCGGACCCCAAGGTCCCTCTGATCCTCCACACTGCCAAGAGTCCTACCATTAATGCTATACTCTGCCATCATATTTGACCTACCAAAATGAACCACTTCACACTTATCTGGGTTGAACTGCATCTGCCACTTCTCAGCCCAACTTTGCATGTTGTGAAATTTGTTGTTTTGCAGCAGCAGTACAGTGTAAAACATAAAATTATTATAAATTGCAAAATAAATAAATAGTACAAAAAAGGAATAATGAGGTAGTGTTCATGGACCGTTCAGAAATCTGTTTTATAGACAATAGGAGCAGAAATAGACCATTCGGCCCTTCGAGTCTGCACCGCCATTTTGAGATCATGGCTGATCCTCAACAATCAATATCCTGTTCCTGCCTTGTCCCCATATCCCTTGATTCCCCTATCTATAAGAAACCTATCTAGCTCCTTCTTGAAAGTGCCCAGAGAATTGGCCTCCACTGCCCTCTGAGGCAGTGCATTCCACAAATTCACAACCCTCTGGGAGAAGAAGTTTTTCCTCCACTCTGTCCTAAATGGCCTAGCCCTTATTCTTAAATCATGCCCCCTGGTCCTGGACTTCCCCAACATCTGGAACATATTTCCTGTCTCTATCTTGTCCAATCCCTTAATAATCCTGTATGTTTCAATCAGATCCCCTCTCAATCTTCTCAATTCCAGCGTGTACAATACCAGTCTCTCCAACCTCTCAGCATAAGACAGTCCCGACATCCCCGGAATTAACCTCGTAAACCTACGCTGCACGCCCTCTATAGCCAGGATATCCTTCCTTAACCCTGGAGACCAAAACTGTACACAATACTCCAGGAGTGGTCTCACCAGGGCCCTGTACAAATGCAAAAGAATCTCTTTGCTTTCGTACTCAATTCCCCTTGTAATACAGGCCAACATTCCATTAGCCTTCATCACTGCCTGCTGCACTTGCTCATTCACTTTCAGTGACTGATGAACAAGAACTCCTAGATCCATTTGTATTTCCGCCTTACCTAACTCCACACCATTCAGATAATAATCCGCCTCCCTGTTCCTGCTCCCAAAGTGGATAACCTCACACATCCACATTAAACTTCATCTGCCAAGTATCTGCCCACTTACCCAACCTATCCAAATCACCTTGAATTCTCCTAACTTCCTCTACACATGTCGCACTGCCACCCAACTTTGTATCATCAGCAAACTTGCTAATGTTATTCACAATGCCTTCATCTAAATCATCAACATAGATCGTAAACAGCTGTGGTCCCAGAACTGAGCCCTGTGGCACCCCACTAGTCACGGCCTGCCATTCTGAGAAACACCCATTCACCCCTACCCTTTGTTTCCTATCTGCCAACCAGTTTTCTATCCATGTTAATACCTGCCCCCCAATTCCATGAGCCCTAATTTTACCCACCAACCTCCTGTGCGGCACTTTATCAAATGCCTTCTGAAAGTCGAGGTATACAATATCCACTGAATCTCCCTCGTCTATTTTCCTGGTTACACCTCCAAAAAAACTCCAGTAGATTAGTCAAGCATGATTTGCCCTTGGTAAATCCATGTTGACTCGACCCAATCCTATCATTACTATCCAAATATGCGGCTATTTCATCCTTAATAATGGACTCTAGCATCTTCCCCACCAGAGATGTTAGGCTAACTGGACAATAGTTCCCCGTTTTCTCCCTCCCTCCTTTCTTAAAAAGTGGGATAACATTAGCCATTTTTAGAAGGATATGGGCCAAATGCAGGCAAATGGGACTAGTTTAGATGGGTATCTTGGTCGGCATGGACCAGTTGGGCCAAAAGCCCTGTTTCTGTGCTGTATGAATCTATGGTGCATCAAAAAAATTGGTGAGGGTCAGCGGGGACATACAGAATTTCCTTAGCTCTCTGAGGAAGTAGAAGCACTGGTGAGCTTTCTTGGCCGTAGTGTCCACGTGGTTGGACCAGGACAAGCTATTGCTGATATTTACACTTTGGAACTTGAAGCTCTCAACCATCTCCACCTCAACACCGTTGGTACAGACAGGTGTGTGCTCTGCCCCACTTCCTGACGTCAATGACCAGCTCTTTTGTTTTGCTGACATTGAGGGAAAGGTGGTTTTGACACCATGCCTCTAGGTTCTCTATCTCCTTTATCTGTACCTGTTAGGGTGAAGGGCAAGGCTGGCATGATTAGGAAACCCTGGCTGATGAGGGATATTTGAGGCTCTCATCAGGAAAGAAGGAGCCACCTACAGTTTCATGCAAATCATGACAAACAGCATGGGACTCCGAACGCTGCCTGAGGAACACTACTGGCCAAGGTCCTCTGATCTGAAAATCGAAAATCAGCCCTGGAAAATTCCTGTCCCCCCAGAGACTCGCTCAGTTCCTGCAGTTGGCTAGCTCACCCTGGAACCCACGTGTTCTCACCTTTCCGACCAGTCTACCCTGCTGTACCTTGTCAAAAGCCTTGCCAAAGTCTGTTGAGACAACATCTACACCTTGCTTCAGAAAACTTTTCTGGACACACTCAACAAATTCTACCCCATCTAATCCCTTAGCACCATGGCAATCTTTGAAAAATTCACATTAGTCAAACACAATCTTCCCCAACAAAGTCATGATGACTAACTTTGATTCATCCCAGCCTTTATAAATTTAGACTAATCCTGTCCCTCAGAATTACTGTATTCCCAATAAATTCCCTAACACTGGCCTGTAATTTCCTGGTTTATCCCTGCTGCCCTTCTTGAATAAAGGAACCACACTTGCTGTCCCCCACTCATCTTGCACCTCGCCAGTGAAGTTTTAAAAGTCTGTCAGTGTCCCAGCAATCTCCTGCGTTGTCTCCCACTGAAGCCTGGGATACATCTCATTTGGCCCTGTGGATTTATCCATTATTATGCTCTCTGATCTAACATCTTTTATAATGATAGCATGTCCTGGAATCTCTCGTGTTTTGAGAGTTTGTGCAGTGTTAGAAGTAGTGTTACTTGGGGCTACAGACCAAATGTGGGTAAATGGGATAGTATAGATAAGTACAATAGTCAGCATGGACATGACGGGCCAAAGGGCCTGTTCCTGTGCTGTACAATACTGTGACTTTATGAGAGGTGTACAAAATTATCAGAGACACGTGTTGATAGCAAGAAACCTTTTCCCATAACAGTGTCTAAGACCAGAGGACATAGGCTTCATATAAGGAGTGAGGTTTGGAGGAGATGAGGAGGAATTTTTTCACCCTGAGGGTGGTTGAAGTGTGGAACACACTGCCTGAGGGGATGGTGGCGGCAGATAACAAGTATCTGCACAAGTACTTGAATCACAAAGGCAGAGAAAGCTACAAACCAAGTAAATGTGATGAGTTTAGATGGGTTGTTAATGCTTGCACAGACACAGTGGGCTGAAGGGCCTGTTTCTGTGCTGTATGAATCTGTGGCTGTCAGTACAGTGCTGTGTCATGTCATCAGCAAACCGTGTTTTAAAGACTGAAAACAGCTGATCAGTGTACAGTGTAACAGGGTCAGTATTCTGCAGTGTAACACAATTAGGAGACAGTGTAACACCAATGCACAGAACTCCCAGGTTTGTAGACCACAGTGTGGTGGGATGAATAGACAACCCATACCATTAGTGCAGAGTGTGGCAGGATCTGTAGACTGCAGTAACACAATAAGTAGATGGGGTGACACCATCAGTAGTTGTAATAGGGCCTACAGATTGCAGTGTATTCAGTAGAGTGTAACAAGGTCCACACATCACTGTGTTAGCAGTAGAGTGTAACAGGGTTGACACACCACTGTGTTAGCAGTAGAGTGTAACAGGGTTGACACACCACTGTGTTAGCAGTAGAGTGTAACAGGGTTGACACACCACTGTGTTAGCAGTAGAGTGTAACAGGGTTGACACACCACTGTGTTAGCAGTAGGGTGTAATGGGGTCAACAGGCTGCAGCACACGTTGCTCCCGGAGTTGTAATTGGAAGTCTCAGTTGTAGATGGGTCTGATGACGAATCTGAGTGTGGAGAAGAAGCCAGACTCACAGCCGAAGAAGAAGAGTCCCTGTCCCTTGAAGGACGGCAGCAGCGCATTGTTCTCCTTCACATCGTGCACATAGGACACGTAATGGTTGCTGCACAGGAGCAGAACCTTGTTGTGGTAGCGGATGTGGCTTTCCTTGCTGTAGCTCCTGGTGTTGAGAGTGGCGATGGGATAGATAGTGTATGGGCAGGGCACACTGCTGCTCTTGCAGCTCTGAGCACTCAGGTGGTAATATGCTGTCCAAAGGATGTTCTCTGAGGCGTAGAATGAGCTGGTGTACTTGTTGGTCTGGAAGGAGATGGTGGGAGAGGAAGGCTGGGTGAAGCTGACCTGATGGACATACTGGTACCCGTTGTAGTAGGTGGAGGAGGAACTGTGGACCTGTCTGCCTGTGTCCACGTGCAGTGCTGCACTCCACTCCGAGGACGTGTAGATTCTGGGCTCGAGGCTGAGGTCGGAGGCATGTCTCTCCCTGTTCAACTGATCCACGGACACTGAGTGGAACTCAAAGGCTTTCAGGAATCTCTTCAGGAAGAAGCTGTCATGTTCTTCATAAAGTAATGACTGCAGTTGTATTTTGGAGAGGTCCTCAGGCGAGATCATGTGGAAACGGATTTTATCCATGAGTTCGTGTGTGAGCTCCGTTTTCTTCTTATTGATGATCCAGCTCTCCACAGCTTTGAACAGGGTCAGCTCGTTCCAAATGACAATGTCTGACCTGAGCAGCAAGGTGTTGAGCTGATCGCCAGTGAACTCATACCACGTTGGTGATCGGATGAACGACTCACAGTTCCAGGCAAAATACTCCAGGCAAATCTCCTTCAGCAGGGGGTCCTTGACCGCCTCAGCGTAGTTGTAGAGCTCCAGCTGGTGTTGGAAGGATGGGTCCTGGGGAAGGAGTTTGTAGAAGAGTTTATCGCAGTAATTCCGGATGGCAGTCACCCCATAGTCTGAGGCCATGTTGTGGATGCATTTGACTGAAGACAAGTTGATGTCGATTTTCTTGGTGTAAAAGTACCTGCGGGAAGAGTCCAACAAGAGGGAGAGGTGAGAGGGACTGCTAATGTGTGAAATGTCTGTCAATCTGTTGTCCACTCTACAATGTCCACTGTTAGCCCAAACACCAATCCATAGATCTACTGTCCATCGTGTGGAAGTGCATTGTTACTTTGGGCTTGGCTTTAGATTTAGAACGACTAAACCAGTAACAACAAACATTGGATCTGGAATGAACTAAATCATCAACCTGTAATCGTATCTTAGTGCTTGTTTCACCATGTTGCAGTGAAGAGAGAGGTAGTGTTGGAGCTTCTGAAAAACATACAAATCGCCAGGACCAGACAGGATATACCCCAGGTTACTATGGGAGGAGAGGGAAGAGATTGCTGGGGAATTGACGATGATATTTGCATCCTCCCTGGCCACAGGAGTGTTACCAGGATGGTTAATGTGTTCCCTTGTTCAAGAAAGCTAACAGGGATTATTAAACAGTGATGGGCAGTGGTGGGCAAGCTACTGGAGAGGATTCTTAGGGACAGGATTTACGAGCATTTGGAGAAGCATAGTCTTATTAGGGATAGTCAGCATGGCTTTGTGAGGGGCAGGTGGTGCCTCACGAGCCTAATTGAGTTTCTCAAGGAGGTGACAAAACAAATTGATGAAGGGAGAGCGGTGGATGTGGTGTATATGGACTTCAGTAAACTATTTGACAAGGTTCCCCATGGAAGCTCATCCAAACAGTCATGAGGCAAGGGATCCAGGAAGCCTTGGCTGTGTGGATTAGGAATTGGCTTGCCCGTAAAAGGCAGAGGGTGGTAGTAGATGGAGAGTATTCTGCCTGGAGGTCAGTGACTAGTGGTGTTCGGCAGGGATCTGTTCTGGGACCCTTGCGCTCTGTGATTTTCATAAATGACTTGGATGAGGAAGTGGAGGGATGGGTTAGTAAGTTTGTGGATGACGCGAAGGTTGGTGGTGTTGTGGATAGTGTAGAAGGTTGTCATAGGTTACAACGAGATATAGACAGGATGCGGAGTTGGGTGGAGAAGTGGCAGATGGAGTTCAATCTGATAAAGTGTGAAGTAACACACTTTGGAAGATCGAACTTGAAGGCAGAGTACAAGGTTAATGGTAGGATTCTTAGCAGTGTGGAGGAACAGAGGGATCTTGGGGTCCACATCCATAGATCCCTCAAAGTTGCCACAAGATTGATAGGGTTGTTAAGAAGGCGTATGGAGTGTTGGCATATAGTTGTTGGGGGATTGAGTTCAAGAGCCACCAGGTAAATTTGCAGCTCTATAAAACTCTGGTCAGACCACACTAGGAGTATTGTGTTCAGTTCTGGTCACCTCATTATAGGAAGGATGTGGAAGCTTTAGAGAGGGTGCAGAGGAGATTTACCAGGATGCTGCCTGGATTAGAGAACATGTCTTATGAGGAAAGATTGAGCAAACTAGGACTTTTCTCTTTGGAGCAATGGAGGATGACAGGTAACTTGATACAGGTGTATAAGATTATGAGAGGCATAGATAGAGTGGACAGCCAGCACCTTTTCCCCAGGGCAGCAATAGCCAATATCAGAAGATATCTGTTTAATGTCAGAGGAGGAAAGTTTCGGGGAGATGTCAGAGGTAGGTTTTTTACACAGAGAGTGGTGGGTGCCTGGAACGCACTGCTGGGGGTGGTGGCAGAGGCTGATACAATAGGGATATTTAAAAGGCTCTTAGATGGGCACATGGATGTAAGGAAAATGGAGGGTTATGAGCTGTGCCAGAGGGAAGGGTTAGATTGGTATTGGTATTGGTTTATTATTGTCACTTGTACCAAGGTACAGTGAAAAACTTGTCTTGCATATCATTTGTACAGACCAATTCATTACACAGTGCCACAGGGAAGTGCAGTGCAGGTAGACAATAAAGTGCAAGGTCAAACAAGGTAGATTGTGAGGTCAAGAGTCCATCTCATTGTATAAGGGAACTGTTCAATAGTCTTATCACCATGGGATAGAAGCTGTCCTTGAGCCTGGTGGTATGTGCCCTCAGGTTCCTGTATCTTCTGCCTGATGGGAGAGGAGAGAAGAGAGAATGACCCAGGTGGGTGGGGTCTTTGATTATGCTGGCTGCTTCACCAAGACAGCAATAGGTATAGACAGAATACATGGAGGGGAGGCTGGTTTCCATGATGCTCTGGGCTGCGTCTACAACTTTCTGCAGTTTCTTGCAGTCCTGGGCAGAGCAGTTGCCATACCAAGCCGTGATGCATCCAGATAGGATGCTTTCTATGGTGCATCGATAAAAGTTGGTGAGTGTCAAAGGGGACATGCCAAATTTCTTTAGCCTCCTGAGGAAGCAGAGGCGCAGGTAAGCTTTCCTGGTCATGGCGTCTACGTGATTTGACCAGGCCTGGCTATTGGTGATGTTCACGCCAAGGATCATAGAACACTACGGTACAGTGTAGGCCCTTCAGCCCACAATGTTGTGCCGACATTTTATCCTGGTCTGAGATCTATCTAACCCTTCCGTCCCACATAGCCCCCTATTTTTGCATAGTCTCTAAAATGTCCCTAATGCCTCACAAGCCTGATAGGGTTCTTTGAGGTGATGACCAGGAAGATTGATGAGGGTAGTGCAGTAGATGTGGTCCACATGGATTTTAGTAAGGCGTTTGACAAGGTTCCACATGGTAGGCTTCTTCAGAAGGTCAGAGGCCAAGGGATCCAGGGAGGCTTGGCCGTGTGGATTCAGAATTGGCTTGCCTGTCGAAAGCAGAGGGTTGTGGTGGAGGGAGTGCATTCGGATTGGAGGGCTGTGACTAGTGGTGTCCCACAAGGGTCGGTTCTGGGACCTCTACTTTTTGTGATATTTATTAATGACTTGGATGAGGGGGTGGAAGGGTGGGTTAGCAAGTTTGCATATGACACAAAGATTGGTGGTGTTGTGGATAGTGTGGAGGGCTGTCGAAGCTTACAGATGGATATTGATAGGATGCAGAGCTGCGCTGACAAGTGGCAGATGGAATTCAATCCAGAGAAGTGTGAGGTGGTACACTTTGGAAGGACAAACTCCAAGGCGGAGTACAAGGTAAATGGCAGGATTTTGGGCAGTGTGGAGGAACAGAGGGATCTGGGGGTTCATATCCACAGATCACTGAAAGTTGCCTCACAGGTAGATAGGGTAGTTAAGAAAGCTTATGGGATGTTAGCTTTCATAAGTCGTGGGATCGAGTTTAAGAGCCGCAAAGTAATGATGCAGCTTTACAAAACTCTGGTTAGACCACACACTGAGTACTGTGTCCAGTTCTGGTCACCTCATTATAGGAAGGATGTGGAGGTGTTGGAGAGGGTGTAGAGGGGATTTACCAGGATGCTGCCTGGATTAGAGAGTGTGGATTATGAGGAGAGACTAAAGGAGCCTAGGGCTTTACTCATTGGAGAGAAGGAGGATGAGAGGAGACATGATAGAGGCATACAAAATATCGAGAGGAATAGATAGAGTAGACAGCCAGTGCCTCTTTCCCAGGGCACCAATGCTCAATGGCTTTAAGGTAATGGGTGGGAAGTTCAAGGGGGATGTCAGAGGGAGGTTTTTCACCCAGAAGGTGGTTGGGGCATGGAATGCGCTGCCTGGGGTGGTGGTGGAGGCTGATACATTGGTCAAGTTCAGGAGATTGTTAGATAAGCACATGGAGGAATTTAAAATAGAGGGATATGTGGGAGGAAGCAGTTAGATAGTCTTAGGTGTGGTTTGAAGGTCGGCACAACATGGAGGGCCGAAGGGCCTGTATTGTGCTGTATTGTTCTATGGTTCTATGGTATCTGCCCCCACAACCTCTGCCGGCAGTGCATTCCACGCACCCACCACTCTCTGTGTGAAAAAAAACTTACCCCTGACATCCCCCTAATACCTTCCTCCAAACACCTTAAAATTATGTCTCCTTGTGTTAGCCATTATCACCCTGGGAAAAAGTCTCTGACTGTCCACTCGATCTGTGCCTCTTATCATCTTGTACACCTCTATCAAGTCACCTCTCATCCTCCTTCTCTCCTAGCTCGCTCAACCTATCCTCATAAGACATTCTCTCCAATCCAGGCAACATCCTGGTAAATCTCCTCTGCACCCTCTCTAAAGCTTCCATATCCTTTCTATAATGAGGCAACCAGGACTGAACACAATCCTCCAAGTGTGGTCTGACCAGAGTTCTATAGAGCTGCAACATTACATGGCGGCTCTTGGACTCAGTCCCCTGACTAATGAAGGCCAACACTCCATATAGAACATAGACCATAGAACAATTACAGCACAATTCAGGCCCTTCGGCCCACAAAGCTGTGCCGAACATGTCCCTACCCTATGCCTTCTTAACAACCCTACTGACCTGCAAGGCAACCTTGAGGGATCTATGTACGTGGACCCCAAGATCCCTCTTTTCCTCCACACTGCTAAGAATCCTGCCATTAACTATACACATTGTACTTTGCCTTCAAGTTCGGTCTTTTGAAGTATATCCCTTCACACTTTTCCAGATTGAACTCATCTGCCACTTCTCCACCCAACTTTGTACCCTATCTATATCCTGTTGTAACCTATGACAACCTAGAGGGCCTAAGATATAGGGAGAGGTCGGCCAGGCAAGGTCTTTATTCCTTGGAACGTAGGAGAATGAGGTGCGACATTATAGAAAAGTTTAAAATTATTAGAGGCATAGATAAGGTTGACAGTAACAGTCTTTTCCCCAGGGTAGGAGAGTGCAAAACTAGGGGGCATAGGTTTAGGGTGAGAGGGGAAAGATTTAAAAGGGACCTGAGGGGCACCTTTTTCACACAGAGGGTGGTGAGTGTATGGAATGAGCTGCCAGAGTAACATATAAGAAGCACTTGGATAGCTACTTGGAAGGGAGGGGCCTGGAGGGATATGGGTTGAATGCAGGAACTTGGGACATTGGGTGGGCAACGTGGTCGGCATGGACTCATTGGGTTGAAAATCCTGTATCCGTGCGGTATTGCTTTGTGACCTGCAATCTGTTCTTCCTCTAATCAGGATGAAAGATGGAAAAGGAGGAAATTCCTCCACCCAGGGGGTGGGTGGGAGCTGGACCACCCAGGGGGTGGGTGGGAGCTGGACCACCCAGGGGGGTGGGTGGGAGCTGGACCACCCAGGGGGGTGGGTGGGAGCTGGACCATCCAGGGGGTGAATGGGAGCTGCACCATCCAGGTGGGTCGGTGGGAGCTGGACCTTCCAGGTGGGCAGGAGCTGGACCATCCAGGTGGGTGGGTGGGAGCTGGACCTTCCAGGTGGGCAGGAGCTGGACCATCCAGGTGGGGGGGTGGGAGCTGGACCTTCCAGGTGGGCAGGAGCTGGGCCATCCAGGTGGGTGTGAGCTGGACCATCCAGGTGGGTGGGAGGGAGCTGGACCATCCAGGTGGATCTGGCTGCTCGTGGCAGGTAAAAAAGACTGAGGTGGCCAGGTAAGCCAGTTACCTGGATAGGTTAGTTCCCACCACAAGTGACCAAGCCAGTGTTTGGCTATTTGGTGGTGGCCTAAAGCACCTTTGGCCAAAACACAAAACAACACATAGAGTCAGACAGCACAAAAACAGGCCCAGCTGGTCCATGTCCACCTAAATGCCCATCTAAGCTCGTCCCATATGCCCATGTTTGGCTCATATCCCTCTCAACCTGTCCTCTCCATGGACCTGTCCATGGATCTTTTTAAATGTTCCTCCTCATCTCTGTTCTAAAGGGATGCCCTTCTATTCTGAGGCTGAGCCCTCTGGTCCTGGACTCTCCCACCACTGGAAACATGTCCACTCTATCCAGGCCTTTCAATGTTTGGTAGGTTTCAATGAGAATCTCCCTCATCCTTCTAAACTGCAGCAAGTACAGGCCCAGAGCCATCAAATTCTCTTCATACATTAACCCTTTCATTCCCAGGATCATTCTTGTAAACCTCCTCTGGACCCTCTCCAATGCCAGCAGATACTTCCTTAGATATGGGGCCCAAAGCTCTCAAAATGAATGCTAACATTACATTTGCCTTCCTTACTACCTATTCAACCTGCAAGTTAACCTTTAGGGAATCCTACACCAGGACTCCCAAGTCCATTTGCACCTCTGATTTCCGAATACTCTCCCCGTTTAGAAAATAGTCTACGCCTTTATTCCTTCTACCAAAGTGCATGACCGTACACTTCCCTACGCTGTATTCCATTTGCCACTTTTTTGCCCATTCTCCCAACCTGTCCAAGTCCTTCAGCAGACTCCCTGCTTCCTCAACACTACCTGCCCCTCCGCCTGTCTTTGTATCATTGCAGACTTGGCCACAAAGCCATCAATTCCATCAACTAGATCATTAACATATAACGTGAAAAGTAGCGGACCCAACATCGACCCCTGAGGAACACCTCGAGTCACCGGCAGCCAACCAGAAAAGGCCCCCTTTATTCCCACTCTTTGCCTTCTGCCAGTCAGCCAATCTTCTATCCATGCTAGTACCTTTCCTGTAATACCATGGGCTCCTATCTTGTTTAGCAGCCTCATGTCTGGCACCTTGTCAAAGGCCTTCTGAAATTCCAAGTAAACAACATCCACTGACTCTCCTTTGTCTATCCTGCCTGTTACTTCCTCAAAGAATTCCAACAGATTTGTCAGACAAGATCTCCCCTTAAGGAAACCATGCTTACTTCAGCCTATTTTATCATGAGCTTCCAAGTACCCCGAAACCTTATCCTTAATAATGGACACTGAAGTCAGGCTAACTGGTCGATAATTTCTTGTCTTTTGCCCCCCTCCCTTCTTAAAGAGTGGAGTGACATTTGCGATTTTCCAGTCCTCCAGAACTATTCCTGACTCTAGTGATTCTTGTAAGATCATTACTAATGCCTCCACAATCTCCTCAGCTACCTCTTTCAAAACCCTGGGGTGTCATCCATCCAGTCCAAGTGACTTATCCTCCTTCAAACCTTTCAGTTTCCCAAGCACTTTCTCCTTAGTGATAGTGACTACACTCACTTCTGCCCACTGACTCTCTCAAATTTCTGGCAGGTTGCTGGTGTCTTCCACAGTGAAGACTGATGCAAAATACTTATTCAGTTCGTCTGCCATGCCTTTGTTCCCCATTACTATCTCTCCAGCATCATTTTCCAGCAGTCCAATGTCCACTCGTCTTTTACTTTTTATATACCTGAAAAAACTTTTGGTATCCTCTTTTATATTATCAGCTTGTTTCTCCCCTTATTGCTTTTTTAGTTGCCTTCTTTTGGTTTTTAAAAGCTTCCCAATCCTCTAGCTTCCCACTAATTTTTGCAATATTGTAGGCCCTCTCTTTTGCTTTTATGCTGTCTTTGACTTCCCTTGTCAGCCACAGTTGCCTCATCCTCCCTTTAGAATGCTGTTTCTGTACTGAATGCTGTACTTTAGAAAGCTGCAGGATAGACAAAGGAGGTTGTCTACTTGGATTATCAGAAGGCCTTTGACAAGATGCCACACATGAGGCTGCTCTACCGTCATCCCTGCTGGGGTCCCCTTCCAATCAACTTTGGCCAGCTTCTCTCTTAGGCCTCTGTAGTTACCTTTACTCAACTGTATTACCGATACATCTGATCTTTGCTTCTCCCAAAATTGCAGCGTGAATTCTACATCTTGAGCAACTGCAACATAACATCCCAACTTCTGTACCCAACACCCTGACTAATGAAGGCCAGCCTACCAAATACATGATATAAGCCAGCTAGAACCTCCCTCAGAACCAGGGCCTCACTGTGTGGAGGGACCCTCCCTCACTGGGGCCTCACTGTGTGGAGGGACCCTCCCTCACTGGGGCCTCACTGTGTGGAGGGACCCTCCCTCACTGTGGAGGGACAGGTTGGAGTGGTGCTTCCTACCTGATGAAGTCCTCGACATAGGGCAGGCAGTCCTGTTTGACTGTGATCTGGATGCCGCTGCTTTTGTTCTCACTGATGAGGTTTCCGTCGTTGCTCAGACCCAGGATGAGACGGTGGGCACACAAATGCAGCTTCACGGGGCCCTTGCGCGCTGTCTGCACCAGGATCTTCACCTGGCAGTGTTTCTGGCTCAGGTACAGCTTGTTGAGGGATTGTTGCAGTTCCAACATCTGGTCCAGGCGGTAGGTGGGCAGTTCTCCTGCCTGCCCTGTGGAGCCAGCAGTCACTCCCTTACTCTCAGCCCACTGCCCTCCTTTCCCACTCACCTCCAGACTCAGGGGCACCTTCTGTCTGCACTGCCCACCTCCACTGTTCCTCTGGGCCAGGGACCCTGTCCCTCTGCTCTGCCCACCTCCACTGTTCACTGGCCCAGGGACCCCATCCCTCTGCTCTGCCCACCTCCACTGTTCCTCTGGCTCAGGGACCCTGTCCCTCTGCTCTGCCCACCTCCACTGTTCACTGGCCCAGGGCGCTGTCCCTCTAGCCTGCCCACCTCCACTGTTCCTCTGGGCCAGGGACCCTGTCCCTCTGCTCTGCCCACCTCCACTGTTCCTCTGGCTCAGGGACCCTGTCCCTCTGCTCTGCCCACCTCCACTGTTCACTGGCCCAGGGCGCTGTCCCTCTAGCCTGCCCACCTCCACTGTTCCTCTGGGCCAGGGACCCTGTCCCTCTGCTCTGCCCACCTCCACTGTTCCTCTGGCTCAGGGACCCTGTCCCTCTGCTCTGCCCACCTCCACTGTTCACTGGCCCAGGGGCACCGTCCCTCTAGCCTGCCTACCTCCACTGTTCCTCTGGCTCAGGGACCCTGTCCATCTGCTCTGCCCACCTCCACTGTTCCTCTGGCTCAGGGACCCTGTCCCTCTGCTCTGCCCACCTCCACTGTTCACTGGCCCAGGGCGCTGTCCCTCTAGCCTGCCCACCTCCACTGTTCCTCTGGGCCAGGGACCCTGTCCCTCTGCTCTGCCCACCTCCACTGTTCCTCTGGCTCAGGGACCCTGTCCCTCTGCTCTGCCCACCTCCACTGTTCACTGGCCCAGGGGCACCGTCCCTCTAGCCTGCCCACCTCCACTGTTCCTCTGGCTCAGGGACCCTGTCCATCTGCTCTGCCCACCTCCACTGTTCCTCTGGCTCAGGGACCCTGTCCCTCTGCTCTGCCCACCTCCACTGTTCACTGGCCCAGGGGCACCGTCCCTCTAGCCTGCCCACCTCCACTGTTCCTCTGGCTCAGGGACCCTGTCCCTCTGCTCTGCCCACCTCCACTGTTCACTGGCCCAGGGACCCCGTCCCTCTGCTCTGCCCACCTCCACTGTTCCTCTGGCCCAGGGGCAGAGGCACTTGCCTGTCTCCTGCTCTGCTCTCACTATGCCAGTTCTCAAAGCTGTTCCTCCTGCAGAGCAAATATTCCTTTAACTCCACTCACTTTCTGCAGATCAGCTGTGTAACTCCAGACACAGGCAAGGCCCCAGGTACCCCTGTGAATCGTGGAATATTGTTCACTTCAGTGTTACTCAGGCACACCACCCCAACACTTCCCAGAACACTGATGACCACCTCGGGGCTGTTTCCTGCACTCAGACAGAACTCAAAAATGTCATCACTCCTGCTGCAGTTCTTCCCCATTCCCCCTCCCCCTCCCCCTTCCCCCTTCCCCCTTCCCCCTTCCCCCTTCCCCCTCCCTTCTTCCCCCTTCTCTCCTCCCCCTTCCCTTTTCCCCCTCCTTTCACCCCCCCCCCCCCCCCCGGATCTCTCCACCAACATCTATGACAATCCACAGCTGATCTGACCGTGCCTTGCCCCACCCTACTCCCTGTAGGGACTCTGTTGCACTCACATTTTCTCTGATGATGAGACTTTCCACACAGGTAGCTCTGAACTGTCTTCCTTCTCCCTGAACTATGACCTCTCTCTGCCTCAGTGGACTGAGCTTTCGAGCAGACCCTCACTCTAGTCATCCTCCTATTCTTCACATATGATCCTACTCGCCAAGGACTTCTCATGCCCCCTTCTAGCTCTCCTAAGTCCATTCTTAAGCTCCCTCCTATCTACTTCGTAACTCTCCAGAGCCCTGTCCGATCCATGCTTTCTAAGTTAAGCTTCTTTCTTCCTCTTGACAAGATGTTCTACGTCTCTAGTCAATCATGATTCCTTCACTCAACCATCCTTACCCTGCCTCAATGGGACAAAACTATCCAGAACCCCATTCAAGCACTCCCTAAACAACCTCCAAATTTCCATTGTGCACTTCCCCAAGAACATCTGATCCCAATTTACGCTCCCACGTTCCTGCCTAATGGCATCAAAAACCTGATCAGGCTCATTGCCTAGTACCAGGTCCATTATGGCCTCTCCTCTAGTCGGCCTGTCCACATACTGTGTCAGGAATCCTTCCTGTACACACCGAACAAACTCTGCCCCATCTATCCCCTTTACACTAAGGAGGTGCCAATCAATATTAGGGAAGTTGAAATCACCCATGACAACAACCCTGTTATTTTTGCACCTCTCCAAAATCTGCCTCCCAATCTGCTCCTCAGTGTCTCCAGAACAAGCACAGAGTTCTCCTGCTCCGCACCCTTCCACCCCACCAGCCTCCAGTGGGTCATCCTTGGCCATTTCCGCCAGCTCCCAGCTCCATCACCAGACACATCTTCCCCTCCCTCCTCCCTTAGCAGTTCCAGGGATCACTGCTCTGCATCGCCCGGCACTGCTCTCCTTCCCTCCCCCCCCCACCACCGACCACTCCCCGTCCCCGGGCTCTGCTCCCCCTCCCCCCCCCCCCCACTGCTCCCCATCCCTTGGTCTGCTCTCCCCCCAACCCCAACCCATCACCTGTCCCCGTGCTCTGCTCCCACTCACCCCCCACCACTCCCCGTCTTCGGGCTCTGCTCTTCCCCCACCGCTCCTCCCCCCCCCCCCCCGACTCCCCGTCCCCAGGCTCTTTCTCTGCACGACCACAGGTGATGTGACATCAGTCCTTTCCCCTCTTCCCTTCCCACTGGCAGTGATTCACTTCTAGCTGCAGTCAGTGTTCCCTCTGTGGTCCCCTCGACACTGGGAGACCAGCTGCTGACTGGGCGATGGCTGTGTGGACACCTAAGTTCAGTCCTTTCTCCATCGCGCTCTGTGGCCTCCTGCACAGTTACAGTGAGGCCCACTGCAACTGAGGAATGCAGCTCGTCTCGCCTGGGCAGGTTGCAGCCTTCTCGCTCTCCATTGCCACCCTCTCCACAACAGTCACCGCTGACCGTCCAACCACTTGCCCAGCGACATTCCCCAGAACTTGGTTCAGTCCTTGTCTCCCACCTCTCCCCATCCCCTCCCCACCTCTCCCCATCCCCTCCCCACCTCTCCCCATCCCCTCCCACTCACCCACATCCCCTCCCACTCACCATCCCCTTCCCCTCACCTACCCCTCACCCTCACCCACATCCCTTCCCCCTCACCCCTGCCCACCACCCCTCTCCAGCCCCTCCCCTACATCCCCTCCCCCTCACCCACATCCCTTCCCCTCTCCCCAGCCCCTCCCACACTCACATCCCCTCCCCTTTTCCCCATCCCCCCACCCACCCCCTCCTCGTCTCCCCAGCCCCTCCCGCTCACCCAATCCTCTCCCTCTTTTCCTCCCCCCTTGCCTACAACCCTTCCCCCTCACCTACATTCCCTCACTGACATCCCCTGCCCCTCCCCATCCCCTACCCTCCCTCAGATCCCCTCCCCTCCCCCACATCCCCTCCCCATTCTCTCCCCCCCACATCTTCCTCGCTTTATCTTTCTCAGCCCCTCCCCTGCTGCTCTCCTACTTCCCAATCTCCTCCACCTGCACCATCCAATTCCCAGTCTCCCCGCCCTCCCCAGCCCCTCCCTCAGTCACCCCCCCCCCCCCACCCCCCCCCCCCGGAGTGGAGCTTACGGGGGTCACAGCGAACTCCAGCATCCTCCGAGTGTTGGCAGTCGTGGACCTTCCATCCTTTGGTCTTGCAGTGGGCGAGTGAACTCTCAGTTCCCTTGCAGGACACATCGTCCAGCAGGATGGAGCCTGATCCTGGGGGCAGAGGGAGAGGGCAGTCAGTGCCGGGCCCAGGGAACCCCTCCCATCGGAGGAAACCCCTTTCCACAGGCATCATGACCCAGACCCCAACACACAACAATCCGCCAACTTCACAGTGAGACCTGAGAGAGACGGTCCGTGATTAGATGCCATGACTTGTGGTATTCCATGGCGATTGGTGCTGGGACACTCACTGTTTGTAGGTACGTGAATGAGTTGGATCTGGATGTAGGTGGCATGATCAGCAAATTCACAGATGACACTACAATTGGTGGCGTTGTTGACAGTGGAGGGTATCATAGGGCACAGGGGGGTATCGACGTGTGGGTGAAATGGGCTGGGGAATGGCAGATGGAGGTTAATCTGATATGTCTGAGGTGATGCAGTTTGGGAGCAGAACCTACAACCAGAAAGGTAGGGTCCTTGGGAGTACTGAGGAGCAGTGACTGGTCCATGTCGACCAAGATGTCCATCTAATCTAGTCCAATTTCCCTGCATTTAAGCCATATCCCTCTAAATCTTGTACAAAATTAAGGTAAATAAAATTACAAGCAGTAAACATTTGTGAGGATGGTGTACGACAGTCTGATATGCTGGGGCATGTCGATGTGAGGAAAGAGGAAGTGCTGGAACTTTTGAAAAACATTAGGAGAGATAAGTCACCAGGGCCGGACGGGATATATCCAAGGTTATTATGGGAAGTGAGGGAAGAGATTGCTGTGCCTTTGGCAACGATCTTTGTGTCGTCACTGGCCACAGGAGTAGTGCCGGATGATTGGAGGGTGGCAAATGTTACTCTTTTGTTTAAGAAAGGGAGTAGGGATAACCCTGGGAATTACAGACCAGTGAATCTTACTTCAGGGGTGGGCAAATTACTGGAGAAGATTCTTAGAGACAGGATTTATGGGCATTTAGAGAAGCATAGGCTGATTAGGGACAGTCAGCATGGCTTTGTGAGAGGCAGGTTGAGCCTCACAAGCCTGATTGAATTCTTTGAGGATGTGACAAAGCACATTGATGAAGGTAGAGCAGTGGATGTGGTGTACATGGATTTTAGTAAGGTGTTTGATAAAGTTCCTCATGGAAGGCTCATTCAGAAAGTCAGGAGGCATGGGATCGAGGGAAACTTGGCTGTGTGGATTCAGAATTGGCTCGCCCATAGAAGACAGAGGATTGTGGTAGATGGAGTGTATACTGCCTAGAGGTCAGTGGCTAGTGGTGTTCTGCAAGGATCTGTTCTGGGACCTCTGTTTTTTGTGATTTTTATAAATGACTTGGATGAGGATGTGGAAGGGTGGGTTAGTAAGTTTGCTGATGATACAAAGGTTGGTGGTGTTGTGGATAGTGTAGAAGGTTGCTGTAGGTTACAAAAGGATATTGACAGGACACAGAGCTGGGCTGAAGTGTGAGATGGAGTTCAACCTGATAAGTGTGAAGTGATACACTTTGGGAGATTGAATTTGAAGGCAGATTACAAGGTTAATGGCAGGACTCTTAGCAATGTGGAGGAACAGAAGGATCTTGAGGTCCACGTCCATAGATCCCTCAAGGTTGCCGTGCAGGTCAATAGGATTGTTAAGAAAGGGTATGGAGTGTTGGCCTTCATTTGTCGGGCCACAACACTTGGAGTATTGTGTTCAGTTCTGGTCGCCTCATTATAGGAAGGATGTTGAAGTTTTAGAAGGTGCAGAGGAGATTTACCAGGATGTTGCCTGGATTGGAGAGCATGTCTTATGAGGATAGGTTGAGTGAGCGAGGGCTTTTCTCTTTGGAGAGAAGGAGGATGAGAGGTGATTTGATAGAGGTGTACAAGATGATAAGAGGCATAGATCGAGTGGACAGTCAGAGACTTTTTCCCAGGGTGACAATGGCTAACACGAGGGGACATAATTTTAAGGTGATTGGAGGAAGATATCCCCCCTTATGGGATATCAGGGGTTAGTTTTTTACACAGAGAGTGGTGGGTGCATGGAACGCACTGCCGGCAGAGGTTGTGGGGGTAGATACATTAGGGATATTTAAGAGACTCCTAGATAGACACATGAATGATAGAGAAGTGGGGGGGCTATGTGGGAGGGAAGGGTTAGATAGATCTTAGAGCAGGATAAAATGTCGGCACAACATGGTGGACTGAAGGGCCTGTACTGTGCTGTTATGTTCTATGTTCTGGATGGAGTAGACTGCAGGAAAAGTTTCCCCATATCAGAGGTGAATAAACAGATCCGTGACCCCTGCCCTTCCCCCTCACCTGATCCGAAGACACCTCCAATAGTTGCCTCCGTGGCGTTGAGGTAACCAAGGCTGCGGCAGACAACGTGGGCGTCAGTGATGTCCCAGCCATCGTCACACACGGTTCCCCATTCTCCGTCATAGTAAACCTCCAGCCGGCCCTCACTGGGCAGTCGGCCTCCAGACAGACGCAGCTCTCCGTAGTCCAGGCCTGGGGACAGACACAGGTCAGCCTGAGGGGTCCGACATGAAGTGTGTGTGGGTGGAGGAAGGGTGCAGAGGGTGGCAGGTGGAGGGTCATCAGTGGGATAGGCCTGTGCAGTCCTGGTCTCTGAGCCTCACGGATACAGCCAGCCCACCCAGGGACAGAGACGGACACAACCGGCCCCCCGGGGAATGGGGATGGACACAGCTGGCCCCCCAGGGATGCATATGGACACAGCCGGCCCCCCAGGGACGTGGACGGGCACAGCCGTCCCCCAGGGACATGTACACAGACATGCAGTCAGGACCTGGGGACAGACACCAGTCAGCTCTCCCAGGACCATTGGGGTGTGGGAGGGGGTTTCTAGCAATGGGTGTAAGTCTGGGGGTCACGGGCACTGCAAAACCCGGGGTCTGGGGAGCTGAAAGTGCTGGAGAAAGCTCACAGCAGGAAGGTCAGGATCCAACAGGGTTAGTCCCGGGCAAGCAGCCCCTAGATCCGGTGGCCCACTGAAAAGGCAACTCAGACACAGCAGCAACTATTGACAGGTGGAAGTGAATCTGACAGGTGTGCTGACAGTTCTCTGTCAACAGGACACTGGACCTCACCCCAGGTCCCCGTGTCCCTGCCCCAGATCCCCGTGTCCGCGCCCCAGGTCCCCGTGTCCGTGCCTCAGTTCCTCTGTGTCGGGCCCTGCCCCTGGTCCCCGTGTCCCTGCCTCAGTTCCCCGTGTCCGCACCCCAGATCCCCGTGTTCATGCCTCAGTTCCTCTGTGTCGGGCCCTGCCTCAGTTCCCCATGTCCCTGCCTCAGTTCCTCTGTGTCGGGCCCTGCCCCAGGTCCCCGTGTCCCTGCCTCAGTTCCCCGTGTCCCTGCCTCAGTTCCTCTGTGTCGGGCCCTGCTCCAGGTCCCCGTGTCCGTGCCCCAGATCCCTGTGTCCATGCCTCAGTTCCTCTGTGTCGCGCCCTGCCCCAGGTCCCCGTGTCCGTGCCTCAGTTCCTCTGTGTCGCGCCCTGCCCCAGGTCCCCGTGTCCGTGCCTCAGTTCCTCTGTGTCGGGCCCTGCTCCAGGTCCCCGTGTCCGTGCCCCAGATCCCCGTGTCCATGCCTCAGTTCCTCTGTGTCGGGCCCTGCCCACTGTGGGTCTGCCCCACCTGAGGAAGTGTTGGATCAGTTATCCTCTACTTTCCCTCTGCCTCCTCACAACAGCTGACACTCTGCTTTCCGTCACCTTTTCCCGTGCCCTTAGGACCAAGTCAGACAGGAGTGGGATGGTTGTCAGTTCAGAATGGAGGGGACCACCTTGGGGTCTTGGGGTTGTCTGGCTGTTGTCCCCTGGAGCTGACAGGTGGGCAGAGGCTGGGACTGGTGCAGGAGATGAAGGCACTGCTTCTGTGAAATGTTTGGAGGAACTGGCAGCTGGAGGAGGAAGCAAGGGCAGGCAGCGGACACTGTACAGCCAGCAGGCTGGTTAGAGGCAGGAGGCCAGTTCAGGGTCAACACACAAAACGCTGGAGCTACAGTGAAAAAACTTTGCCTTCTGTACAGATCGTTCCAAAACATAAATACATTGAGGCAGTAAAAAGGAAAAAAGAAACAGAATGCAGAGCAGAGTGTTACAGTTGCCCACATATCTGCTGCTTTATCTCCTCCTGACTGTTGGGAGGCCTGTGGTATAAACCCAGGAAAATGATTGCCCTTTTCTGTTTCTAAGCTCTACCCATATGGACTTGTGTGAAGATCCTCCAGGACATTCTCCCTCATTACTGCAGTGATAGTCCTTCTGATCAATAAGTGTGACAAGATGAACTTTGGGCAGTCAGATAAAGGTAGGACATACACCATAACTGTATGTTCCCAGGAACTGTAGGGGAACCAAGGGACTTTGGTGTGCAAGTCCAAGGATCCCTGAAGGTGGTAGTACAATCAATGAGGTGGTGAAGGAGGCATATGGGATACTTGCCTTCATCAACTGGGACATAGAAAACAAGAGTGGGGAAGTTATAACACAACTTTATAAAACCTTGGTCAGACCGCAGCTGGAGTACTGTCTGCAGTTCTGGTCACCACACTACAGGAAGGAGGTGACAGTGCTGGAGAGGGTGCAGAGGAGATTCACCATGATGGTGCCTGGAATGGAGTGTTCCAGTTATGAGGAGAGGCTGGCTCTGTTCTCCCTGCAGCAGTGGGGTTAAGAGGGAACATGACTGGCATATATAAAATTATGAGGGGTATAGTTGGGTAGATTGCAGAAAACTTTTCTCCGTATCAGAGGTGAATAAACAAGAGGACTCAGGTTTAGGGTAAGTGGGGAGAGATGTAGAGGGGATCTGAGGGGGACGTTCCTCACCCAGAGAGCGGTGAGTACCTGAAACACACTGCCAGAGAGAGTGTTGGGAGCTGGGTCACTGACAGCAATTAAGAAATGTCTAGACGAGCACTTGAATCACCTGTGGGCCAAGTGCTGGGCTATGGGATTAATAGGGAAAGGTGCCCACTGGTCAGCATGGTGGGGCAAATGGCCTGTTTCCATGTTGTGTGACTATGTCTAGGCACAATAGCAGATCATTGGAAAGACAAATCAACAGCTGGAGGGATCGACAGCCCCAGCAACAGCTGGAGGGAGCGTCAGACGCAGCAACAGCTGGAGGGAGCGTCAGACGCAGCAACAGCTGGAGGGAGCGTCAGACCCAGCAACAGCTGGAGGGAGCGTCAGACGCAGCAACAGCTGGAGGGAGCGTCAGACGCAGCAACAGCTGGAGGGAGCGTCAGACGCAGCAACAGCTGGAGGGAGCGTCAGACCCAGCAACAGCTGGAGGGAATGACAGACAACTTTTTATATAAATGGTTTGATGAACACATTGAAGGTGTGTCTACTAAGTTTGCTGATGACATAAAGCTAGGTAGGAAATTAAGTGTTGAAGGAGGTGTCAGTGAAGCTACAAAGTGGACCAATATCTGGCAAATGGGCAGGAAAAGTGAAAAGAAATCCCAATGGGGGAGTGCAGAGCTCCTGGAGGCTGAGGGATCTGCTGCATGGTTCACTGAAGGGAAGTGTGCTGGGACGGTACGGAATGTTGGGAGAGTACAACGGTAGGAAGGTTACAGACCAGTCATGGGAGGAAGCAGTTCAGAGAAGGATTCTTAGACTAATCCCTTCAAAGAAGTTGAGAAGAATGAGAGATCTTGTCCAATTTCACAGAATCCTTATGGACCTCTGCAAGTTGGATATGGGGTTGGAGGGGAGGGTGTTTCCCTTGGCCAAAGAATTCTGGGGGCCAGTCTCTGAATAAAGGATCAGTCACTTAGGACAGAGAAGTTTCCTCGCTGTAAGACTAGTGAACCCCTGGAATTCAGTCTGGGAACGCTGGCAGTTCATTGAAAACGAAGATCAACAGGTCTCTGGTCCCTGAGGGAACTCAGGGATCCGGGGATGGTGCCGGAAAATGGTGCGAGATCAGTCGTGACCCTTGGGAGCAGCAGAGAGGCTTGAGGGGCCGAGTGGCCTACTCTCTGGTTTTCCAGTGTTCTGGTCTCCACAGCCCTTGGTTCCACCACACAGTGGGAACAAGGGAATGCTGAGGAATCGGGCCAGGGAAAGAAATGTCCATCGACCTGAAACGTTTCCCTTCCCACAGGT
The DNA here is from genome assembly GCF_009764475.1 of Pristis pectinata. Taxonomy (NCBI): domain Eukaryota; kingdom Metazoa; phylum Chordata; class Chondrichthyes; order Rhinopristiformes; family Pristidae; genus Pristis; species Pristis pectinata. The sequence goes on from NC_067406.1 coordinate 513,478, forward strand.
GCTGTCTGACCTGCTGGGTGCTTCTGGCACTTTCTGGTCTATCTCAGATTTCCAGCATCTCAACAGGTTTTGATTTTGATTTCAGTTAATATTTTTCTAAATTTGGGAGCGTGTGAGGGGGCCGACCTCGGTCGGATCTGATTGATGAGGGAAGTGTTCATCGAGGGTGGTCTTACCTGTAGTGAGTGGTGTGATGATCAGCGACAGACTCAGTGCCATCAGGTAACTCTCCATGGTCAGTGGGTCAGCCTGTGGGGAAGCTCTGGTCGGTCACTGAATCAATGCCAGGTCCCGGGGCAGGAGGGGAGAGACCGCCCACAGCCTTCCCCCACCAGCCTGGGACCTCCACCCTCCCTGCACCCCTTCCCCACCAGCTCGGGACCCCCACCCTCCCGTCACCCTTCACCCACCAACCCAGGACCCCACGCAGCCTGGGACCCCCCCCCCACGCACCTTTCCCACACCAACCCAGGACCCCCCACCCTCCCTGCACCCTTACCCCACCAACTTGGGACCCCCACCCTCCCCGCACCCTTCCCTCACCAGCCTGGGACCCCATGCAGCCTGGGAGCCCCTCCCTCCACCCAGCATGGGACCCCTTACCCCCTGCTTCCTCCCCCACCAGCCCTGGACCCCCTCCCCCCCCACCACCTTCCCCACCAGCCTGGGACCCCCTCCCAGCCTGGAACCCAACCCCACTTCCCCCTCAGTTCTCCCCCACTTCCTCATCCCTCTTACTTCAGAGGACCGTTGGGCAAACACGAGTAGATGGGACCAGCTCACTGAGCTACATAGTCGGCATGGACCATTGGGGCTGAGTGGCCTGTTTCCCTGCTCATGACTCTGTGACACTTCCCCCACTTCCCCCTCACTTCTCCTCCCCCACTTCCTCCTCACTTCCCCTCCCCCACTTCCTCCCCCCTCCCCCCACTTCCCCCTCACTTCAGAGAAGAGCAACGTTCACCACTCCCGAGGACTCCGACTGCTCCAGTGAAGGTCACAGTGTCTGGTCACAGAGACGACTCACGCGGGTGTCTGCGTCTCCGTCTCCTCACCCACCGTCTGCGTCTCCTCACCCACCGTCTGCCGTTTCTGTCTGAGACTGGTGGTGTCTGAGCTCCGAGGGAGGTGGTAGGAGGATAAGAAGATCCTGTGGTCAATAACTGCACAGTGAGTGTTGGAAGCCTCAGCACTATCGGGATCCATGGAGGCAGCCTCAAGGAAGTGGTCAGTATCAGAAAATCCATCCTCATAGAATCAGAGCCCACAGGTGATGAGCCAGACTCCCCATCACATCCCTGGGGACCTTCTGTCCCACCAACTGGACAGAGCCATCAGTAGTGAACAGGCAGGAACAGTCTTCAGCATGGACTTCAGACCCATGAAGTCTCATGGCATCAGGTCAAACCTGAGCAAGGAACCCTCCTACTGAAACTGCTCTCCCTCATCCGATGAATCAATCCTCCATGTTGGACAACACTTGGAAGCACTGACAGTAGCGACAACACAGAAGGTCCTCTCAGTGGGGACCAATGTCCATCAACAGGAAGGTCTTGGGAGCTCCCGCACAGACTGAGCTGTCCGAGTGCTGAAAGACAGAGCTGCCTGATGGGGTCTGCAGCAGGTAGTGAGAGAACCAACACCAGAGACAAACCAACTGCACGTTGTCCTCACCAGTCTCCCTGTGGCAGCTGCATCTGTCCATGACAGCAGTGTTAGAAGTGACCCCCTCACACTCCGAGTGGACACCCGAGGACACTTTCCATCGTGTGGTGTGGACAAAGTCCCGTCTTCACACCCGAGGACACTTTCCATCGTGTGGTGTGGACAAAGTCCTCCATCGTGTGGTGTGGCTCAGCAACCATGCTCAACGGGAGACTCAGCACAGATCTGGGGATAGACCAGGCACTGTGGACCACCAGAAGTAGCAGAATGAGTCTGTACCTCGTGGGTTGGGTATTCCCCTCACTCCACCATTAGGCAGGGGATCAACCCTGCTTCAACCAGGACTGGGCCATGCTGGGAGCAGCACCAGGCAATGACAGGGAGCCAGCCCTGAAGCTGCAGTACACAACAACATGAATGCTAAACAACAAATGGCGGTGGACAATTTTACAGCTAACTGGAAGAGGCTCCAAGAATGTCTCTGTGTCCACGATGGCCAGAATCAGCAGCTGAGGCTGAAAAACCTGTAACCACATTCAGCTAGAACTGTTGAATGGATGACCCAATTCGGCCTCTTCCTGCAATCTCATTCTCCAGCCAATTCACTACGTGATATCAAGAAATGGCCAAGAACACTGATGCAGCAAAGGCTGTGGGGCAGACACTACCCCAGCTGTGGTACTGAGGATCTGTGCTCCAGACCAAGCTGCAGCTCCAGCCCAGAGGTTCCAGTACAGTTACAACACTGACAATGACCATCTCCAACAAGACAGGGTCTAATCACCTCCCATAGGCATTCAGTGGGATCACCATCACCGCGTCCCCCACTAACAACATCCTGGGGGTCTGCATTCACCAGAAACTGGACCAGACCAGCAACAGAAACTGTGGCTACAGGAGTAGGCCAGAGGCTGGGGATCCTGTGGGAGTGACTCACCTCCTGACACCCCATGGCCTTTCCTCCACCTCAAGAGTACAAGTCAGATGTGCTGTGGAGCTCAGGTGAACACTGATGCTGGAGGAACTCAGCAGGCCAGGCAGCATCCGTGGGGAAAAGCAGGTGGTCAATTTTTCGGGAGGACCCTTTTTCAGGACTGAAGAGAGAAAAAGGGGAAGCCCAATATATAGGAGGGAAAAGCAGAGCAGTGACAGGTGAACAAAAGAGGGGAGGTGGGGTAGGCACAGGGTGGTGATAGGTAGATGCAGGTAAGAGATAGTGATAGGCAGGTGTGGGGGAGGAGGGGAGAGCAGATCCACCGGGGGATGGAAGCCTGGTGGTGGCGGGGGGTGGGGGGGTTTGTGGGGATTGCCTAAAGTGGGAAAATTCAATGTTCATGCCATTAGGCTGCAGGATTGGGAGACTTCACTCACCTGGCAGTTCTTCATTGGTAGAGCGTTTTCTGAATAACTCAACCTCCATCCAGCAGATGAGATGGTCCCATTACGGACGGATTGCAGGTGCTCTGTGAAATGGTCACCTGGTCTGCGTAGCCTTTCCCAGTCTCTTTTTCTACTTTTTTTCATTTTCCCTCCTTACCTGTGACCCCTCCCCTGGTGGATCTGCTCTCCCCTCCTCCCCCGCGCCTATCACTGTCTCTTACCCGCATCTACCTATCACCACCCTGTGCCCACCCCGCCGCCCCTCTTTTGTCCACCTATCACTGCTCTGCTTTTCCCTCCTGTATATCGGGCTTCCCCTTTTCCTATCTTCAGTCCTGAAGAAGGGTCCTGACCTGAAACATTGACCACCTGCTTATCTCCACGGATGCTGCCTGGCCTGCTGAGTTCCTCCAGCATCATCGCGTTTTTCATCGAGATTCCAGCATCTGCAGTCCTTTGTTTCCCTAGTGTTGTGGAACCTCTCCACTTGCCTGGGTGACTGCAGCTTCAACAACTCTCAAGAAGCTTGACACCATCCAGGACAGAGAAGCCCCTTGGTGGGCTCCCCATTCACTCCCTCCACCACCAGCACACTGTGGCTGCAGTGTGGACCCTCTACAAAATGCCCTGCATTTGCATGCCCAGGCTTCTCCAACAGCACCTCCCAAGCTGAACCTCTGTAGGCACATGGAAATATATCACCGTTCCTCGTCATCACTGGGTCTAAACACTTCCCCTACAACCACTGAGGGAGCACCTTCACCAGAAGGGCTGCAGCAGTTCAAGAAGACAGCTCACCCCCACCTTCTCAAGGGCAGTTACGGATGAGCAATAATGCTGGCCTTGCTAGGATAACCGGATCCCAAAAATATTTTAAAATCCTCCTCCTTGGGTGAATTCTCTCCACTGCAGCAGTCATTGGTGAACACTTGCCTCAGAGAGTGCCATCTGGAACTCTCTGAGGCAAGAACTTCTGAATCACCTGTGACCTGTTGAATCCACAGTTGTTCAAGAAAGGAAATGGGAATAATCCTGGAAATTATAGACCAGTGAGTCTCACATCAGTGGTAGAGAAGCTATTGGAGAGGATTCTCAGGGATAGGATTTAATCACATTTGGAAAAGTGTGGCCTAATTAGGGCCAGTCAGGATGGCCTTGTGTGGGGCAACTCATGTCTTACTAACTTTGAGGAGGTGATGAAGATGATTGATGATGGATGTTGTCAACATGGACTTTAGTAAGATGTTTGACAAAGTCCTTCAAGGTAGGCCGATCCAGAAGGTTAAGATGAATGGGATCCATGGTGACTTGGTAGGCTGAATTCAAAATTGGCTTGGCCATAGAAGACAGAGGGTAGTGGTGGAAGGCTGCTTTCTGACTGGAGGTCTGTGACCAATGGTGTTCCGCAGGGATCGATGCTGGGACCTCCCTCATTTATGATATATATAAATGACTTGGGTGAAAATGTAGATGGGCTGATTAGTAAGTTTGCAGATGACACAAAAATCAATAGACTTATGGATAGCGAGCAAGGTTGTCACAGGATCCAGTGGGATGTGGACCAGTTGGCAAAGAAATGGCAAATGGAGTTTAATCCGGCCAAGTGTGAGGTGTCGCACTTTGGGAGGTCAAATGTAAGGGGAAAGTACACAGTTAATGACAAGAACAGTGTTGATGTACAGAGGGACCTTGGGGACCAAGTCCATAACTCCCTGAAGATGGCAACACAAGTAGATAGGGTGGTAAAGAAGGCATATGGCATGCTTGCCTTCATTAGTCAATGCATTGAGTTCAAGAGTTGGGAAATTATGTTGCAGCTGTATAAAACTCTGGTTAGGCTGTATCTGGAGCTTTGTGTGCAGGTCTCGTCACCCCATTGTAGGAAGGATCTGGAGACGGTGTAGAAGACGTTTACCAGGATGCTGCCTGGATTAGAGGGTATGAGCTATAAGGAGAGGCTGGACACATTGTTTTTTTCTCCTATGGTTTGTAAGATTATGAGGGGCATAGATAGGGTGGATGGTCAGAATCTTTTTCCCGGGGTAGAAATGTCTAATACCAGAGGGCATGCAATTAAATTGAGAGGGGGAAATTTCAAAGGAGATGTGTGGGGCAAGTTTTTTACACAGAGAGCAGTGGATGCCTGGAATGCGCTGCCAGGGGTGGTGGTGGAGGCTGATACGATAGAGGCGTTTAAGAGGCACTTGGACAGACACACAAATGTGCAGAGAATTTTAGGAGTTGGATCCTTGCAGGGAGATAAGTTTATGATGTCCATGCCAACCATAATTTGGCATCATGGTCGGCATGGACATCATGAATCAAAGGGCCTGTTCCTGGGCTGTCCTGTTCAGTGTTCCATGTTCTAATGAGGTATTTGATGGTCAGCCTGGACTCTGTGGGCCGAAGGGCCTGTTTCCCCGGTGTGTGACTCTGTGATGGGACAGCTCTCACCAGATATCTGGCTGGAGATGGCCTTGCGGAATGTGGCCTTGCAGTGAAGTCAGCAGTCGGGACAACATGGGCAGTGGTGCAGATGCCAGCAGCACCAAGTTCATGAATACCAGCGACACGCACACCCCTTTCTGCCGTGGGTTCCTGCCATTCCTGTTCACCCCCAAAGCCCAGGATTCTGCAGGAAGGACCATTGAGGCATCTGCTGGATGGGGGTTGAGTTATTCAGAAAGTGCTCTACCAATGAAGGACTGCCAGGCGAGTGAGGTCTCCCAGTCCTGCCCAGTGTCAGCTGAACACAGGGAGCACGGCACGAGGTTTATCCGGGGCTCCCTCCTGTCTGCTCCAGTTTGTAGTTGAGACGAGCCATGCACACTGACCCCAATGCTCAGCCAACACCAGTGATCATGGCACAGGTGGCAGTGGTCCTGAGGGCAAGGAGCACATGGGTTCTCTGAGGAGTTGGTGCATCCACTGAGGGCAAGGAAGCAGTTTGAATGTGGGTCCTTTAACCTGGGCAGCAGCTGAAACAATCTGCGACATTTAAAGTTGCAGCTGAACTTTGACTGGGTGTCTGCAGTCACCCTTCATTCTCAACCCTTAGGGGTTTCCTGGGTCCCAGTGCCTTCACTTTGTCCGGAACATTGTGGGCCGAAGGGCCTGTACCGTGCTGTAGTGTTCTATGTTCTAACATTGCACAGAAGACTGAGCATTGCTCCATCATTTAAACAACCCCAGTAAGGCAATGGCACAATTAAATCTCACACTCACTGAATACACACTCACTCTAAACACACACACTCACTAAACCCACTGACACACTCACTGAATGCACACTCAGTAAACACACAATCACACCACACACACACTAAACAAATCTGCATGCACTCACCAAACATGTTCACTTTTGCATAGACTAAGATAGGTAAATAAGAAAATTAATAAAGGATGGTAAATGTGGATTACAATGACTTCAGCGAGGCTTTTGACAAGGTTAGGGTTCATGCAATCCAAAGATGTTGTGCTGAACAAGTTAAGCTAATGATACCTAATTAAACTAATCCCTTCTGCCTACACATGATCCACATCCCTCCATTCTGCACATCCATGTGCCTATCTAAGAGCCTCTAAAATGCCTCTATCGTATCTGCATCCACCACCAGCCCTGGCAGGGCATTCCAGGCACTTAAATCTCCCCTCAGCCTCCGCCGCTCCAGAGAAAACAACCCAAGGTTGTCCAACCTCTCCATATAGCACATGCCCTCTAATCCAGGCAACATCCTGGTGAACCTCTTCTGCACCCTCTCCAAAGTCCCCACACCCTTCCTGTAATGGGGTGACCAGAATGCAATATTTGAGATGACACCACCTCTCAAATCTCAGACAACGATGAATCAGAGTACAGGAAGAAGATAAAGAGCTTAGTGACTTGGTGTCATGACAACAAACTTCCCTCAATGTCAGCAAAACAAAAAAGCTGGTCATTGACTTCAGGAAGGGGTGAGGTGCACATGCTCCTGTTTACATCAACGATGCTGAGGTCGAGAGAACACAAGAACATCGGAAATAGGAGCAGGAGGAGGCCGTCTGGCCCGTCGAGCCTCCTCCACCAGTCAATAAGATCATGGCTGATCTGGCCGTGGACTCAGATCCACCGACCTGCCTTTTCCCCATAACCCTTCGTTCCCTTACTATGCAAAAATCTATCTGACTGTGTCTTAAATATATTTAGTGAGGTAGCCTCTACTGCTTTCCTGTGCAGAGAATTCCATAGATTAACTACTCTCTGGAAAAAGTATTTTCTCCCCATTTCCATCCTAAATATTTTCCCCCGAAGCTTGAAGCTATCTCCCCTAGTTCTAGTCTCACCTACCATGGAAACAACCTTCCTGCCTCTGTCTTATCTATCCCTTTCATAATTTTATGTTTCTATAAGATCCCCTCTCATTCTGCTGAATTCCAGCGAGTATAGTCCCAAGTGACTCAATCTCTCCTCATAGGCTAACCCCGTCATCTCCGGAATCAACCTGGTGAACCTCCTCTGCACCACCTCCAAAGTCAGTACATCTTTCCTCAAGTAACGAGACAAGAACTGCAGGCAGTACTCCAGGTGTGGTCTCACCAGCACCCTGTACAGTTGCAGCGTAACCTCCCTGCTCTTAAATTCAATCCCTCTCGCAATGAAGGCCAACGTTCCATTTGCCTTCTTGATAACCTGTTGCACCTGCAAACCAACCTTTTGTGATTCCTGCACAAGCACTTCCAAGACCCTCTGCACAACAGCATGCTGCAATCTTTCACTATTTAAATAATAATTTGATCTATTTTTCCTTCCAAAGTGGATGACCTCGCATTTACCAACATTGTACTCCATCTGCCAGACCCTTGCCAATCACTTAACCTATCTATACCTCCCTGCGGACTCTGCGCATCCTCTGCACAATTTGCTTTTCCATTCAATTTAGTGTTGATCAGCAAACTTAGATACGCTACACTCGGCCCCCTCTTCCAAATCGTTAATGTACATCGTGAACAGTTGTCGGCCCAGCACCAACCCTGCAGCACCCCACTCACCACTGATTGCTAACCAGAGAAACACCAAATTATCCCAACTCTCTGCCTTCTATTGGTTAACCAATCCTCTATCCATGCCAATACGTTACCCCCAACTCCATGCTTATCTTATGGATGAGTCTTTTATTTGGCACCTTATCAAATGCCTTCTGGAAATCCAAGTATACAACATCCACCTGTTCCCCTCTATCCACTGCACTCATTATATCCTCAAAGAACTCCAGTAAGTTTGCCAAACAGGACCTGCCCTTCCTGAATCCGTGCTGTGTCTGCCTGATGGAACCACTTCTATCCAGATGTCTTGCTACTTCTTCCTTAATGATAGCTTCAAGCATTTTCCCGCCCACAGACGTTAAGCTAACTGGCCTGCCTTTCGCCTACATCCTTGTTTAAACTGCGGCATGATATTCAGTGTCTTCCAATTCACCGGGACCTGCCCAGAGTCTGAGAATTTTGGTAAATTATCACAAACACCTCTACTATAACTTCCGCCATTTCTTTCAGTACCCTGGGGTGCTTCCCATCAGGACCAGGGGACTTGTCTACCTTTAGATCAAGTTTTAGGTAATGAGCCAGGTCAGGTGACAGATGGGTGAGCATTTGGGGGACAGTGACCATTGCTCCATAACCTTTAGAATTGTCATGGACAGGGATAGGAGCAAAGAGGACGGGAAGATATTTAATTGGGGAAAGGCGAATTATGAGGCTATAAGGCGAGAACTTGAGAGTGTGAATTGGGATGACATTTTTGAAGGGAAATGTACTATGGAGATGTGGTCGATGTCCAGGGATCTCTTGCAGGATGTGAGGGATAAATTTGTCCCAGTGAGGCAGAGAAGGAATGGCAGGGTGAAGGAACCATGGATGACAAGAGAGTTGGAAAAACTAGTTAGGAAGAAGGCAGCATACATAAGGTGTAAGCAGCAAGGATCAGACAGGGCCCGTGAGGAATTTAGAGTAGCAAGGAGGGAACTTAAGAAGGGGCTGAGGAAAGCGAGAAGGGGACATGAAAAGGCTTTAGCGAGTAGGGTTAAGGAGAATCCCAAGGCTTTTTACTCGTACGTGAAGGGCAGAAGGATGGCTAGAGTAAAGGTAGGTCCGATTAAAGACAAAGGTGGGAGGATGTGCCTGGAAGCTGTGGAAGTGGGTGAGGTTCTCAATGAATACTTCTCTTCAGTATTCACCAGGAGAGGGGTCTTGATGACACTGAGGACAGTGTTGGTAAGGGTAATGTTCCAGAGTATGTAGATATCAAGAGAGAGGATGTGTTGGAGTTCTTAGAAAATATTAGGACAGATAAGTTCCTGGGTCCTGACGGAATATTCCCCAGGCTGCTTCATGAGGTGAGGGAGGAGATTGCTGAACCGTTGGCGAGGATCTTTGAGTCCTCGTTGTCCACAGGGATGGTACCGAAGGATTGGAGGGTGGTGAATGTTGTCCCCTTATTCAAAAAAGGTAGTAGGGATAGTCCAGGGAATTACAGACCAGTGAGCCTTACTTGTGTGGTGGGCAAGCTGTTGCATAAGATACTTAGAGATAGGATCTATGAGCATTTAGAGAATCATGGACAGATTAGAGACAGCCAGCTTGGCTTTGTGAAGGGAAGATCATGTCTCACAAGCCTGATAGGATTTTTTGAGGAGGTGACCAGGAAGATTGATGAGGGTAGTGCAGTAGATGGGGTCTACATGGATTTTAGTAAGGCGTTTGACAAGGTTCCACATGGTAGGCTTCTTCAGAAGGTCAGAAGGCATGGGATCCAGGGAAGCTTGGGCTAGTGGATTCAGAATTGGCTTGCCTGTAGAAAGCAGAGGGTTGTGGTGGAGGGGGTTCATTCAGATTGGAGGGCTGTGACTAGTGGTGTCCCACAAAGGTCGGTTCTGGGACCTCTACTTTTCGTGATATTTATTAATGACTTGGATGAGGGAGTAGAAGGGTGGGTTAGCAAGTTTGCAGATGACACAGATCGGTGGTGTTGTGGATAGTGTGGAGGGCTGTCGAAGCTTGCAGAATGATATTGATAGGATGCAGAACTGGGCTGACAAGTGGCAGATGGAGTTCAATCCAGAGAAGTGTGAGGTGGTACACTTTGGAAGGACAAACTCCAAGGCAGAATACAAGGTAAATGGCAGGATTCTGAGCAATGTAGAGGAGCAGAGGGATCTGGGGGTCCATATCCACAGATCACTGAAAGTTGCCTCACAGGTGGATAGGGTAGTTAAGAAAGCTTATGGGGTGTTAGCTTTCATAAGTCGTGGGATCGAGTTTAAGAGCCACAAAATAATGATGCAGCTTTACAAAACTCTGGTTAGACCACACTTAGAGTACTGTGTCCAGTTCTGGTCGCCTCATTGTAGGAAGGATGTGGAGGTGTTGGAGAGGGTGCAGAGGAGATTTACCAGGGTGCTGCCTGGATTAGGGAGTATGGATTATGAGGAGAGGCTAAGGGAGCTAGGACTTTACTCATTGGAGAGAAGGAGGATGAGGGGAGACATGATAGAGGTGTACAAAATATTAAGAGGAATAGATAGAGTGGACAGCCAGTGCCTCTTTCCCAGGGCACCAATGCTCAAATCAAGAGGGCATGGCTTTAAGGTAATGGGTGGGAAGTTCAAGGGAGATGTCAGAGGGAGGTTTTTCACCCAGAGAGTGGTTGGTGCATAGAATGCGCTGCCTGGGGTGGTGGTGGAGGCTGATATGTTGGTCAAGTTCAAGAGATTGTTAGATAAGCATCTGGAGGAATTTAAGATAGAGGGATATGGGGGAGGAAGGGGCTAGAAAGTCTTAGGAGTGGTTTGAAGGTCGGCACAACATGGTGGGCCGAAGGGCCTGTATTGTTCTATGGTATGGTTCTATGGTTTAGGCCCACTAGTTTGCTCATCACTACCTCTTTAGTGGCAGTGATTGTGTCAAGGTCCTCACCTCTCACGGCATCCATAACATCTCTCTTTGGCATGTTAGACGTGTCCTCCACTGTGAAGACCGACACAAAATAATCATTCAAGGCCTCGGCCATTTCCACATCACCCAATATTAATTCCCCCTTCTCATCTTCCAAGTGACCTACGTTCACTTTAACCAACCTTTTCCGCTTTATATAATTATAAAACCTTTTACTGTCTGCTGTTATATTTTGTGCTAGTTTACTTTCATAATCTATCTTCCCTTTCCTTATTGCTTGCTTAGTGGTTCTTTGTAGCTTTTTAAAGTTTTCCCAATTTTCCAGTTTCCCACTACTCTTGGTGAGCTTTCAGCTTGATGCCTTCTTTTATTTCCTTAGTTCTCCAAGGCTGGCTCTCCCCACCCTTACTGTCCTTGCTTTTAACTGGAATATACTTTTGTTGAGCATCGTGAAAAATCTCTTTGAAAGTCTTTCACTGTTCCTCAACTGTCCTACCACATAGCCTGTGTTCCCAGTTGACACTAGCCAACTCCTCCCTCATTCCCCTGTAGTCTCCCTTGTTTAGGCAAAATATACTGGTTTTAGATCGAACCATTGCAACCTCCATTTTATGAGAAATTCATACAGTGATTACTCTTTCCAAGAGGATCCCTAACTACAAGATCGTTAATTTTACCCATCTCATTGCACAGAACCAGATCTAAGATAGCATTTTCCCTTGTAGGTTCACTAACGTGCTGTTCAAGAAAGTTATCACGGACGTATTCTATGAAGTCCTTCTCAAGACTGCCTCGACCAACTTGATTCGCCCAATCTATGTGGAAGTTAAAGTCCCCCATGACAGCTGCCGTTCCATTCTAACATGCATCAAATATTTCTTGGTTTATTGCCTGCGTCACTGTAATGTTATTATTCAGTGTCCTATAGACAACTCCCACCAATGTTTCCCTTTACTATTCCCAATCTCTACCCAGATGGACTCAACATTCTGCTCCTTAGATCTTGCATCGTCTCTCACTATCACCCTGATCTCATCCTTAATTAAGAGCGCTACCCCACCTCCCTTACCTTCCTGCCTATCCTTCCGTATTACCTGATACCCTTGGATATTTAATTCCCACTCATCTCCACCCTGCAACCACACTTTGTACTGGCCGCTAAATCATACCCCTTTGTGCTGATTTGTGCCACAAGTTCACTGACCTTGTTTCGAATACTACGGGCATTCAGATAAAGTGCCCCTACACATTGTCCTTTTAGAATCCAGTAACCTTTGTGTCCTTTGTGTTTGACTTTCTGTTCTCCACTCTTTTCTCTTTTCTAACTTTTGCTCTGGTCTCTGCTTTGCTTCCCTCTGTCTTTCTGCATGGATTCCCGTCCCCCTGCCATATTAGTTTAAACCCTCCCCAACAGTGCTAGCAAACAATCCCCCAGGACATTGATCCCAGTCCTGCTCAGGTGTAGACCATCCAGTTTGTACTGGTGCCACCTCCCCCAGAACTGGTTCCAATGCCCCAGGAATCTGAAACCCTCCCTCCTGCACCACTGCTGAAGCCACAAATTCATGCTAACTATGCTGCTATTCCTACTCTGACCAGCACATGGCACAGGTCGTAATCCTGAAATTATTGAGGTCTTATTTTCTAACCTATCTCCTAGCTCTCTAAATTTGGCTTGGAGGACCTCAAAGGTAATAAACTCAGGATTACTACTAAGGAGACTGTTGAGAGCTTCAAGTTCCTTGGAATGAACATCACCAGTAGCCTGTCTTTGTCCAATTACATAGATGCCATGGCCAAGGAAACTCACCAGTGCCTCTACTTCCTCAGGAGGCTAAAGAAATTTGGGATGTCCCATAGAACATAGAACAACACAGTACGGGCCTTTTGGCCCACGATGTTGTGCTGACCAATATGAACACCTACTCCATGATCAATCTAACCCTTCCCTCCTGCACAGCCCATAACCCTCCATTTTTCTTACATCCATGTGCCTAACTAAGAGTCTCTTAAATGTCCCTATTGTATCAGCCTCTACCACCACCCCCGGCAGTGTGTTCCAGGCACCCAACACTCTCTGTGTGAGAAACCTACCTCCGACATCTCCCCAAAACTTTCCTCCTCTCACCTTAAGCAGATGTCCTCTGGTATTGGCCATTGCCGCCCTGGGAAAAAGAGTGGACAGCCAGCACCAAACTGTGCCTCTCATAATCTTATGCAACTTTATCAAGTCACCTCTCATAGAACCATAGAACCATAGAACCATACAGCACAAAACAGGCCCTTCGGCCCACCATGTTGTGCCATCCATCAAACCACCCTCACACTACCTAACCCCTTCCTCCCGCATATCCCCCCATCCCACATTCCTCCATATGTCTATCCAACAAGCTCTTGAACCTGTCCAATGTATCTGCCTCCACCACCACCCCAGGCAGTGCATTCCATGCACCAACCACTCTCTGGGTGAAAAACCTCCCCCTGACATCTCCCCTGAACCTCCCACCCATAACCTTAAAGCCATGCCCTCTCGTCTTGAGCATTGGTGCCCTGGGAAGGAGGCGCTGACTGTCTACTCTATCTATTCCTCTCAATATTTTATATACCTCTATCATGTCTCCTCTCATCCTCCTCCTTTCCAGTGAATAAAGCCCTAGCACCTTAAGCCTCTCCTCATATTCAATACTCTCTAATCCAGGCAGCATCCTGGTAAATCTCCTCTGCACCCTCTCCAACGCCTCCACATCCTTCCTATAATGAGGCAACCAGAACTGAACACAGTACTCTAAGTGTGGTCTAACTAGAGTTTTGTAAAGCTGCATCATCACCTCGCGGCTCTTAAACTCAATCCCGCGATTTATGAAAGCCAACATCCCATTGGCCTTCTTAGCTGCTCTTTCCACCTGTGAGGCAACTTTCAATGAACTGTGAATATGAACCCCCAGATCCCTCTGCTCCTCCACACTGCCAAGTACCTTGCCATTTACCCAGTACTCTGCCCTGGAGTTTGTCCTTCCAAAGTGTACCACCTCACACTTCTCTGGATTGAACTCCATCTGCCACTTGTCAGCCCAGCTCTGCATCCTATCAATATCCCACTGTAAGCACCGAAAGCCCTCCACACTATCCACAACACCGCTGATCTTAGTGTCGTCCGCAAACTTACTAACCCAGCCCTCCACCCCCTCATCTAAGTCATCTATAAATATCACAAAAAGTAGAGGTCCCAGAACCGATCCCTGCGGGACACTACTAGTCACTGCCTTCCAATCTGAGGTCACTCCTTCCACCACAACCCTCTGCTTTCTACATGCAAGCCAATTCCTAATCCACACAGCCAAGCTTCCTTGGATCCCTTGGCCTCTGACCTTCTGAACAAGCCTACCATGAGGAACCTTATCAAACGCCTTACTAAAATCCATGTAAACCACATCCACCACACTGCCCTCATCAATCTTCCTGGTCACCTCCTCAAAGAACTCTATCAGGCTTGTGAGGCAAGATCTTCCCTTCACAAAGCCATGCTGGCTGTCCCTAATCAGTCCATGAATCTCTAGGTGTTCATAAATCCTATCCCTTAGAATCTTTTCTAACAGCTTACCCACCACAGACGTGAGACTCACCGGTCTATAATTCCCTGGCCTATCCCTATTACCTTTTTTGAACAAGGGGACCACATTCGCAACCCTCCAATCCATTGGCACCATCCCCGTGGACAACGAGGACTCAAAGATCCTTACCAGTGGTTCAACAATCTCCTCCCTCGCCTCTTGAAGCAGCCTGGGGAAAATCCCGTCAGGCCCCGGAGATTTATCTGTCTTAATATTATTTAACAACTTCAACACATCCTCTCTCTTGATATCTACAACCTCGAGAATATTACCCCTACCAGCACTCCCTTCCGCGTCATCAAGACCCCTCTCCCTGGTAAATACTGAAGAGAAGTATTCATTGAGAACTTCTCCCACTTCCGCCGCCTCCAGGCAAATTCTCCCACCTTTGTCCTTAATCGGACCTACCTTTACCCTAGCCATCCTCCTACCCTTCACGTACTTGAAAAAGGCCTTGGGTTCTTCCTTAACCCTACTAGCCAACGCCTTTTCATGTCCCCTTCTAGCTCTCCTCAGCCCTTTCTTAAGTTCCTTCCTTGCTACCCTATATTCCTCACAGGCTCTGTCTGAACCTTGCTGCTTATACCTCACGTATGCTACCTTCTTCTCCCTAACAAGTCGTTCCACCTCTCTCGTCACCCACGGGTCCTTCACCCTGCCATTCCTTCTCTGCCTCATCGGGACATATTTATCCCTAACATCCTGCATAAGATCCCTGAATATCGACCACATCTCCATGGTACATTTTCCTTCAAAAAGGACATCCCAATTTACACTCCCAAGTTCTCTCCTTATAGCCTCATAGTTCGCCCTTCCCCAATTAAATATCTTCTTGTCCTCTCTGCACCTGTCCCTGTCCATGACAATTTTAAAGGTTATGGAACAATGGTCACTGTCCCCCAAATGCTCACCCACCAATAGATCCTTCACCTGTCCCGGTTCATCTCCTAAAACTAGATCTAACATGGCATTCCCTCTTGTCGGCCTGTCAACATACTGCGTCAGGAATCCCTCCTGGACACATTTAACAAATTCCGTCCCATCTAAACCTTTGGCACTAAGCAGGTTCCAGTCTATATTTGGGAAGTTGAAGTCTCCCATTATAACAACCCTGTTATTTCTGCTTCTCTCCAAACACTGCCTGCCAATCTGCTCCTCTATATCTCTACTGCTACCGGAGGGCCTATAGAATACTCCTAGTAGAGTAACTGCTCCTTGTTCCTTAATTCCACCCATATGGACTCTAGAGATGATCCTTCAACAACATCCATCTTTTCCACAGCCGTAACAGTGTCCCTGACCAGTATCACCACCCCTCCTCCTCTTCTCCCCCCTTCCCTATCCCTCTTAAAACACCGAAAACCAGGAATATTCAATATCCACTCCTCTCCTGACGTCAGCCACGTCTCAGTAATAGCCACGATATCATAGTCCCCCATACTTATCCAAGCCCTCAGTTCATTCCCCCTTATTCCTGACACTTCTTGCATTTAAGTAAACACACTTCAGTCCATCTACCTCACTACTTTTATAGCCTGTATTCTGCTTCTCCTTCCCCAAAGCCTCTCTACCTGTTTGATCTAACTTTTCCCCATTCCCTTCTTCCTCTGACCTACTCCTCCGGTTCCCTTCCCCCTCACAAACTAGTTTAAACCCTCCTGTACCACCCTAGCAAATATCGCCGCAAGGATATTGGCTCCCTTCTGGTTCGGGTGTAACCTGTCCTCTCTGTACAGGTCCCACCTTCCCGAGAAGAGATCCCAATGATCCAGAAATCTAAAACCCTCCCTCCTGCACCAACTTCTCAGCCACACATTTATCTGCCACCTCCTTCTATTCCTACCTTCACTATCACGTGGCACTGGCAGCAATCCCGAGATTGCTAACCTTGAGGTCCTGTTCCTCAATTTTCTGCCTAGCTCCCTGAACTCACTCTTCAGGACCTCATCCCCCTTCCTACCTATGTCATTGGTGCCAATATGGACCACAACTTCTGGCTGCTCTCCCTCCCGCTCAAGAATTCTGTGGACCCAATCAGTGACATCCCGGACCCTGGCACCTGGGAGGCAACATACCATCCGGGATTCATGCTCCCTTCCACAGAACCTCCTATCTGTTTCCCTGACTATCGAGTCCCCTATCACTACTGCATGTCTCTTTCCCACCCTTCCCTTCTGAGCAGCAGTACCAGCCCCAGTGCCAGAGACCTGGTAACTGCAGCTAGGCCCCTGCAATTCATCCCCCTCAACAGCCTCCAAGGCAGAAAACTCGTTACTGAGGGGAACAGCCTCCGGGGTTCCCTGCTCTGTCTGCCTGCCTGACTTCTTCCTCCTCTTCCCTCCCCTGACAGTCACCATTCTATCTGCCTCCTCCTCATCCTGCGTCACTACAAAGAGAAAAGCCCAAGGTCACTCAACATTTCCTCACCATTGACCTCACTAACCCTTTGAACCTCACTCATTTTTATCGATGCACCATAGAAAGCATCCGTTCCGGATGCAGCAAAGCTCAGCCCAACAACTGCTCTGCCTGTGACCGCAAAAATCTGCAGAGAGTTGTGGACACAGCCCAGCACATCACGGAAACCAGCCTCCCCTCCATGAACTCTGTCTACACTTCTCAGTACCTCGGTAAAACTGACAACATAATCAAAGACCCCACCCACCCAGACATTCTCTCTTCACCCCTCTCCCATTAGGCAGAAGATACAAAAGTCTGAAAGCACATCCCACCAGGCTTAAGGACAGCCTCTACCCTGCAGTTATAAGACTATTGGATGGTCCCCTTGTACGATAAAATGGACTCTTGACCTCACAATCTACTTCGTCATGGCCTTGCACCTTATTGTCTACCTGCACTGCACTTTATTCTGCATTCTGTTATTGCTTTTCCCTTGTACGACTCCAATGCACTGATGTGATGAAATGATCTGTATGGATGGCAGGCAGAGCAAAGTCTTTCACTGTGCCGCGGTGCCTGTGAGAAAGAAGGAAATGCAGGGATATGGACATTGTGGAGGCAGAATTAATTCGTTCAGCACAACATGGTGGGGCTGAAGGGCCTTTTCCTGTGCTGCACTGTACCAGGTTTAGAAAACATAGAAACATAGAAAACCTGCAGCACAATTCAGGCCCTTCGGCCCACAAAGCTGTGCCGGACATGTCCCTACCTGAGAAATTACTAGGATTACCCATAGCCCTCTATTTTTCTCAGCTCCATGTACCTATCCAACAGTCTCTTGAAAGACCCTATCGTATCCGCCTCCACCACTGTTGCCGGCAGCCCATTCCCCGCACTCACCACTCTCTGAGTAAAAAACTTACCCCTGACATCTCCTCTATACCTACTCCCCAGCACCTTAAACCTGCGTCCTCTTGTGGCCACCAATTCAGCCCTGGGGGAAAAGCCTCTGACTATCTACCCTATCAATACCTCTCATCATCTTATATACCTCCATCAGGTCCCCCCTCATCCTCCGTCGCTCCAAGGAGAAAAGGCCGAGTTCACTCAACCTGCTTTCATAAGGCATGCTCCACCTTCCAGGCAGCATCCTTGTAAATCTCCTCTGCACCCTTTCTATGGCTTCCACATCCTTCCTATAGTGAGGTGACCAGAACTGAGCACAGTACTCCAAGTGGGGTCTGACCTGGGTCCTATATAGCTGCAACAATTCCTCTCGGCTCCTAAATTAAATTCCCCAATTGATGAAGGACAATACACCATATGCCTTCTTAACCACAGAGTCAACCTGCGCAGCCGCTTTGAGCGTCCTACGGACTCGGACCCCAAGATCCCTCTGATCCTCCACACTGCCAAGAGTCCTACCATTAATACTATATTCTGCCAACATATTTGACCTACCAAAATGAACCACTTCACACTTATCTGGGTTGAACTGCATCTGCCACTTCTCAGCCCAGCTTTGCATCCTATCTGTGTCCCTCTGTAACCTCTGACAGCCCTCCAAACTATCCACAACACCCCCAACCTTTGTGTCATCCGCAAACTTACTAACCCACCCCTCCACTTCCTCATCCAGGTAGTTTATAAAAATCACAAAGAGTAAGGGTCCCAGTACAGACCCCTGAGGTACACCACTGGTCACTGACCTCCACTCAGAATACGACCCTTCAACAACCACTCTTTGCCTTCTGTGGGCCAGCCAGTTCTGGATCCACACTGCAATGTCCCCTTGGATCCCATGTCTCCTCACCTTCTCCATAAGCCTTGCATGGGGTACCTTATCAAATGCCTTGCTGAAATCCATATACACTACATCTACTGCTCTCCCTTCATCGATGTGTTTAGTCACATCCTCAAAAAATTCAATCAGGCTTGTAAGGCAGGACCTACCCTTGACAAAGCCATGCTGACTATTCCTAATCATATTATACCTCTCCAAATGTTCATAAATCCTGCCTCTCAGGATCTTCTCCATCAGCTTACCAACCACTGAGGTAAGACTCACTGGTCTATAAATCCCTGGGATATCCCTACTCCCTTTCCTGAATAAGAAAACAACATCCGCAACCCTCCAATCTTCTGGAACCTCTCCCATGTCCATCGACAATGCAAAGATCATCGTCAGAGGCTCTGCAATCTCTTCCCTCTCCTCCCACAGCAGCCTGGGGTATGTCTCATCCGGTCCCGGCGACTTTCCAAAAGTTCCATCACCTCCTCTTTCCTAATATCTACATGCTGAAGCTTTTCAGCCCGCTGCAAGTCCTCACTACAATCCCTTGTCTGCCCACCTAACTATAGAGTCCCCTATCACTAGTGCCCTCCTCACTCCTTCCCTACCCTTCTGAGCCACAGGGCCAGACTCTGTGCCAGAGACACTGCCACTGTTGCTTCCCCCAGGTAGGCTGTCTCCCCCAACAGTACTCAAACAGGAGTCCTTATTGTCAAGGGGTACAGCCACAGGGGTACTCTCCAGTACCTGACTCTTCCCCTTTCCCCTCCTGACTGTGACCCACTTGCCTGACTCCCGTGGTCCCGGTGAGACCACCTGCCTATAACTCCTTTCTATCACCTCTTCATTCTCCCTGACCAGACGAAGGTCATCGAGCTGCATCTCCAGTTCCCTAACACGGTCCCTCAGGAGCTGCAGCTCGACACACCGGGTGCAGACGTAGCCTTCCCGGAGGCAGGGAGACTCCGTGAACTCCCATATCTGACACAGAGTACAGGAAACCGCACTCATACTCCTTCCTTAACTCAAGACACCTACCTTTCCTCGCCCCCTTATGCTGAAGCCCCTTGAGCCAAAGCCCATAACACTCTGCTCCCTCTCACTCCACTGCCCGCTCTGATGCTGCCCGCTGGATATGGCGGTTTGCTTTTTTAAACTGCCCGCACCTTACCTGCTGATGTCACACGCCTGCGCAGTCCAGTCCCCACTATTCCTGATTAAAACTTGTATAAAAACTTATAAAAAAGGACTTTATAACACTAAACCTTATAATAAAAACCCTATACAAAAAAAAGAAGAAAAACTTATCTGCCCCGAAGTCCCGACATCTGCCGAAGCAAAACCCATGAAACCTCCGTTTTTTTCTACCTGCTTTTTTAAAGTGCCCGCGCCTTACCTGCTGACATCACGCGTCAGGATTATCAGGATTTATTCAGGATTAAGTTCCATCTGCCATTGCCCTGCCCATTTTACCAACCGATCAGAAGTAAGGATGCTCCCTGATGCCTGCTCAATGTTCAGCACCGTTCACGACTCCTCAGATAATGAACAGTCGTCAATGGAATGCAGCAAGACCTGGACAATATCCAGGCCGGGGCTGAGAGGTGACAGGTAACATCCACGCCACACAAGTGACAGGCAACGACGATATCCAATAGGAGAAAATCCAGCTCTCGCTCCCTGACACTCAATGGCATTCCCATCACTGAATCCCCACTATCAGTATCCTGGGGGTTACCACTGACCAGAAACTGAACTGGAGTAGCCACATACACATTGTGGCTACAAGATCAGGTCAGAGGTTGGGAATCCTGGGGCAAGTCATTCACCTAACTCCTCACAGCCTGTCCACCATCTACAAGGCTCGTTGAGTGTGTGATGGAACAGTCTCCACTTACCTGGATGAGGGCAGCTTCAACAACACTCAAGAAGCTTGACACCACCCAGAACATAGCAGCCCACTTGATCGGCACCCATCCACGCCCACTCACTCACTCCGCCACCGACACACAGCAGCAGCAGTTTGCACCATCTACAGGAGGCACTGCAGCAACTCACCGAGACCTCTCAGACGGCACCTTCTAAACCCACCACCTCCACCAGCTGGAAGGACCAGGGCAGCAAAAGCCCGGGGACACCACCCCCTGGACGTTGCCCCCCGAGCTGCACCCTATCCTGACAGAGATATATCTCTGATCTTTCACTTTCACTGCGTCAAAATCCTGGAATTCCCTCCCCAACAGCACTGTGGGTGCACCCACACCTCAAGGACTGCAGTGGTTCAAGAAGGCAGCTCACCTTCACCTTCAAGGGCAACTAGGGAGGGGTGGTTAAATGCCAGCTCAACAATCTGCTGGAGGAACTCAGCGGGTTGAGCAGCATCTACAACACCAAGATAGGTGGAGGGACAGGTTGTGTCACGGAGGCAGAGAGTCTGTAGAGAGACTTGGACAGGTTGAGAGAGTGGGCAAAGAAGTGGCAGATGGAATACAGCAGAGGGAAGTGTGGGGTCGTGCACCTTGGCAGGAAGAATAAAGGCGTAGACTATCTTCTAAATGGGGAAAAACATTCAAAAATCAGAGGTGCAAAGGGACTTGGGAGTCCCAGTTCAGGATTCTCTCAAAGTTAACTTGCAGGTTCAGTCGGTAATAAGGAACGCAAATGCAATGTGAGCATTCATTTTGAGAGGGCTCGAATATAAAAGCAAGGATGTAATGCTGAGACTTTATAAGGTGTTGGTAAGACCACATTTGGAGTATTGTGAGCAGTTTTGTGCCCATATCGAGGGAAGGATGTGCTGGCATTGGAAAGGGTCCAGAGGAGGTTTACAAGAATGGTCCCAAGAATGAAAGGGTTAACGTATAAGGAGTGATTGATGGCTCTGGGCCTGTACTCACTGGAGTTCAGAAGGATGAGGGGGATCTCATTGAAACCTACTGAATATTGAAAGGCCTGGACAGAGTGGACGTGGAGAGGATGCTTCCATCAGTGGGAGAGTCTAGGACCAGAGGGGCACAGCCTCAGAATAAAGGGACGTCCCTTTAGAACTGAGATGAGGAGGAATTTCTTAGAGTCACAGAGCAATACAGCACAGATACAGGCCCTTCGGCCCAACCAGTCCATGCCGACCACGGTGCCCACCCAGCTAGTCCAAATTTCCTGCGTTTGACCCATATCCCTCTAAGCCCCGCCCCTCCATGCACCTATCCAAGTGCTTCGTAAATGATGCTGTTGTACCTGCCTCACCCACTTCCTCTGGCAGCTCGTTCCATATACTCACCACCCACTGCGTCAAACAGTTGCCCCTCAGGTCCCTTTTAAATCTTTCCCCTCTCACCCTAAACCTATGCCCCCTAGTTTTGGACTCCCCTCTCCTGGGGAAAAGACTGTTACCGTCCACCTTATCTCTGCCTCTCATAATTTTACATTCTCCTACATTCTCCTACATTCTCCTACATTCCAAGGAAGGCAGACCTAGCAACCTCTTCCTATTACTCAGGCCCTCAAGTCCTGGCAACATCCTGGTAAATCTTTTCTGGACTCTTTCCAGTTTAATCACATCTTTCCTATAACAGGGTGACCAAGTGCAGCCTCACCAATAACTTACACAACTGCAACATAATGTCCCAACTCCTGTAATCAGTGCCCTGGCTGATGAAGGCCAGCGTGCTAAACGCTTTTTTCACCACCCTGTCTACCTGCGATGCCACTTCCAATGAACTCTGCACTTGTACTCCTGGGTCCCTCTGTTCCAATGCACTCCCTGGTGCCCCACCATTCACAGAACAAGGGTCCCAATACCGACCCCTGCGGCACACCACTAGTCACCGGTCTCCATTCCGAGAAACAGCCTCCAACCACCACCCTCTTCTTCCCACCTCCGAGCCAATTTTGAATCCACCTAATTAGCTCTCCCGGGATTCCATGGGACCCGACCTTCCCAACCAGCCTGCCATGTGGGATCTTGTCAAAGGACTTGCTAAAGTCCAAACAGAAAACATCCACTGCCCTACCCTAGAACACAGAACACTACAGCACAGTACAGGCCCTTCGGCCCACAATGTCGTGCTGACATTTTATCCTGCTCTGAGATCTATCTAACCCTTCCCTCCCACGTAGCCCCCTATTTTTCTATCATTCATGTGTCTATCTAAGAGTCTCTTAAATGTCCCTAATGTATCTGCCCCCACAACCTCTGTCGGCAGTGCGTTCCATGCACCCACCACTCTCTGTGTAAAAAACTTTTTTACAGCCAGGCAGCCGTTGGAGCAGCAGTTCCCTTTCAGGTCCGGTGAGTGCATTTAAAAAGCTTGTCTGTTTCACGGGCTTTTCTTTTACAGAATCAGCCCAGCAGCTATTGGAGCAGCAGGTCCTTTCAGGTACAGTGAGTGTATTTAAAAAGCTTAATAAGTGGAGGGCAACTGAAGGGTTAAACAGAATGTTGAGTGGTTGATTAGAGGGAGTGAGTACTTGAGGTAATTGGCAGGGACAAAGATAAGGAGGGGTAACTGAAGAGGAGCAGTCGGTGAAGAGCGGCCAGTGTGTGAGTGGCTCAGGGTAGGAGTGGAGCTTTGAGGCTTTGGCTTGCGAGGCTGAGGGAGAACTTGCTCCCAGAGAGGAAAGGCTGGGTAAGTTCCTTTAATTTAATTAACTTAGGAGTAGGTAATGAAGGCAGCAGCTTGGGCAGTTGTGTGCTCCGAATGCAGTATGTGGGAAGTTAGGGACAGCATGCTTGTCCCTGATGACTACACCTGTAAAAGGTGCATCCAGCTGCAGCTCCTGACAAACCGTGTTAGGGAACTGGAGCTGGAGCTGGATGAACTCTGGTTCATTCGTGAGGCAGAGGCAGAAATAGACTGGGGTTTCAGGGAGATGGTCACCCCTAAAAGTCATGAGGCAGGCAGCTGGGTGACTGTCAGGAAAGGGAAGGGGTATAGACTGAAAGAGCAGAGCACCCCTGTGGCCATTCCCATCAACAATAAATATACCGTTTTGGATACTGCTGGTGGGGACGACCTACCAGGGACAAGTTGTAGTGGTCGAGTCTCTGGCACCGAGGCGGGACCCTCATCTCAGATAGGAGGGAGGGTAAAGAGGAGAGCAGTAGTGATAGGTGATTCAATAGTTAGGGGGACAGATAGGAGGTTCTGTGGGAGAGAATCCCGGATGGTCTGTGGCCTCCCTGGTGCCAGGGTCCGTGATATCTCGGATCAAGCTCTCGATAGTCTCAGGAGGGAGGGTGAGCAGCCAGATTTTGTGGTCCATGTAGGGACCAATGATGTGGATAGGAAAGAGGAGGAGGTCCTGGAAAGAGTTTAGAGAATTAGGTGAAAAGTTGAAGGACAGGACCTCCAGGGTTGCAGTCTCAGGATTGCTACCCGTGCTATGAGCAAGTGAGGCTAGAAATAGGAGGATCATGCAGCTAAATACGTGGCTAAGGAGATGGTGCAGGAGGGAGGGCTTCATGTTTCTAGATAATTGGGCTTTGTTCCAGGGAAGGTGGGACCTGTTCCGATGGGACGGTTTGTACCTGAACTGGAGGGGGACTAACATACTTGCGGGTAGGTTTGCTAGTGCTGCTCTGTGGGGGGGGTTTAAACTAGATTTGCGGGGGGAGGGGAACCAGAGTGTTAGAGCAGATAGTGAGGTGGAGGAGGGAAAAGGTCATGCGAGGACTGCAGGTATAGACAGAAACCAAAGGTTTGTATGTGATAGAAATGTTCTCAGGTGCATCTATTTCAATGCAAGGAGTATTGTAGGTAAGGCAGATGAGCTTAGAGCGTGGATTGGCACGTGGGATTATGACATTATTGCTCTTAGTGAGACTTGGATGAAGGAGGGGCAGGACTGGCAGCTTAATGTTCCAGGGTTCCGTTGTTTCAGACGTGATAGAGGGGGAGGGATGAAAGGGGGAGGAGTGGCATTACTAGTCAGGGAACAGATCACAGCTGTGCGTAGACAGGACAGCCCGGAGGGCTCGTCTACAGAGGCCATATGGGTGGAGCTGAGGAACAGGAAAGGTGTGGCCACACTAATAGGGTTGTATTATAGACCGCCCAATAGTCAGAGAGAATTGGAGGAACAAATCTGTAGGGAGATAGCAGACCGATGTAAGAAACAGAAAGTTGTAATAGTAGGGGATTTTAACTTTCCACATATTGACTGGGATTCCCACACTGTGAAAAGGCTGGATGGCTTGGAATTTGTCAAATGTGTTCAGGAAAGTTTTCTAAATCAATATATAGAGGTACCAACGAGAGAGAATGCAATACTTGATCTCCTATTAGGGAACCAGACAGGTCAGGTGACAGAAGTATGTGTAGGTGAGCATTTTGGGTCCAGTGACCATAATGTCATTAGTTTCAAGTTACTTATGGATAAGGATAGGTCTGGTCCTCAAGTTGAGGTTCTAAATTGGAAAAAGGCCAATTTTGTGGAAATGAGAAAGTATGTAGGAAGAGTGGATTGGGATAAGTTGTTTTCTGGCAAGGATGTGCTCAGTAAATGGAAGGCCTTCAAAGGTGAAATTTTGAGAGTGCAGAGTTTGCATGTTCCTACCAGGATTAAACGCAAGGGTAATAAGCATAGGGAACCTTGGTTTTCAAGGGATATTGGGGATCTGGTTAAGAAAGAGGTGTATAGCAGGTATAGGCAACTAGGAACAAATGAGGTACTTGAAGAGTATAGAAAAAGTAAGAAAATACTAAAGAAGGAAATCAGGAAGGCAAAAAGAAGACATGAGGTTGCTTTGGAAGATAATGTGAAGGTCAACCTGAAGGGTTTCTACGAGTATATTAGGAGTAAAAAGATAGTAAGGGACAAAATTGGTCCCCTAGAAGATCAGAGTGGTCGTCTATGTGTGGAGCCTCAGGAGATGGGGGAGATCTTAAACAGTTTTTTGCATCAGTATTTACTCAGGAAACTGGCATAGTGAATATGGAAGGGAAACAAGCAGTAGTGTCATGGAACATATAGAGATTAAAGAGGAGGAGGTGCTTGCTGCTTTACAGCGAATAAAGGTAGATAAATCCCCAGGCCTGATAAGATATTTCCTCGGACCTTGAGAGAGACTAGTGTAGAAATTGCAAGGGCCCTGGCAGATATATTTAAAATGTCCTTAGCCACAGGTGTGGTGCTGGACAACTAGAGGGTAGCTCATGTTCCATTGTTTAAAAAAGGCTCCAAAAGTAAACCGGGTAATTACAGGCTGGGGACCCTGACATCAGTAGTGGGTAAATTATTGGAGGGTGTTCTGAGAGATTGGATATACAAGTATTTGGACAACCAAGGGCTGATTAAGGATAGTTAGCATGGTTTTGTGCGTGGTAGATCATGTTTAATGAATCTTGTAGAGTTTTTCAAGGAGGTTACCAAGAAAGTAAATGAAGGGAAGGCTGTGGATGTTGTCTACATGGACTTTAGTCAGGCCTTTGACAAGGTCCCACATGGGAGGTTAGTTGAGAAGGTTCAGACACTAAGTATCCATGGAAAGGTTGCAAACTAGATTTGAAACTGGCTGTGTGAGAGAAGACAGTGGTAGTGGATGATTGTTTCTCAGACTGGAGGCCTGTGACCAGTGGTGTGCCTCAGGGATCTGTGCTGGGGCCATTGCTCAGACAGGTTTGAGATGTATCTATTTTAACGCAAGGAGTATTGTGAACAAGGCAGATGAGCTTAGAGCTTGGATCAATACTTGACTATAACGTGGTGGCCATTACGGAGACTTTGATGGCTCAGGGACAGGAACGGTTGCTTCAAGTGCCGGGTCTTAGATGTTTTAGGAAGGACAGAGGGAGGTAAGAGGTGGGGGAGTGGCACTGTTGATCAGAGATACTGTCACGGCTGCGAGAAAAGGTGGAAGGACTGTCTACAGAGTCTCTGTGGGTGGAGGTTAGGAACAGGAAGGGGTCAATAACTTTACTGGGTATTTTTTATAGGCCACCCAATAGTAACAGGGATATTGAGGAGCAGATAGGGAAGCAGATCCTAGAAAGGTGTGAGAATAACAGAGTTGTTGTGATGGGGGATTTTAACTTCCTGAACATCGATTGGCATCTCCAGACAGTGAGGGGTTTAGATGAGGTGGAGTTTGTTAGGTGTGTTCAGGAAGGGTTCTTGACACAGTATGTAGATAGACCTACAAGAGGAGAGGCTGTGCTTGATTTGATATTGGGAAATGAACCTGGTCGGGTGTCAGATCTCAGTGGGTGAACACTTTGGTGATAGTGATCATAACTCTATCTCCTTTACATTAGCACTGGAGAGAGAGATATGAATAGAAGACGAGAAAGGTGTTTACTTGGAGTAAAGGGAATTATGAGGCTCTCAGGCAGGAAATTGGAAGATTAAATTGGGAACAGATGTTCTCGGGGAAAAGTACGGAAGAAATGTGGCAAATATTCAGGGGATATTTGTGTGGAGTTCTGCATAGACATGTTCCGATGAGACAGGGGAGTCACGAGAGGATACAGGAACCATGGTGTACAAAGGCTATAGTAAATTTAGTCAAAAGGAAAAGAAAAGCTTACAAAAGGTACAGAGAGCTAGGTAATGTTAGATCTGGAAGAGTACAAGGCTAAAGGGAAGAAACTTAAGAAAGAGATTAGGAGAGCCAGAAGGGGACATGAGAAGGCCTTGGCGGGCAGGATTAAGGAAAACCCCAAGGTGTTCTACAAGTATGTGAAGAGTAAGAGTATGAGCTGCGAAAGGATAGGGCCTATCAAGTGCAGCAGTGGGAAAGTGTGTATGGATCCGGAAGAAATAGCGGAGGTATTTAATGAATACTTTATGTCGGTATTCACTACGGAAGAAGACCTGGGGGATTGTAGTGGGGACTTGCAGTGGGCTGAAAAGCTTGAGCATGTAGATATTAGGAAATAGGAGGTGCTGGAACTTTTGGAAAGCATCAAGTTGGATAAGTTGCCGGGACCAGATGAGATGTACCCCAGGCTGCTGTGGGAGGCATGGGAAGAGATTGCGAAGCCTCTGACAATGATCTTTGCATCATCGATGGAGACGGGAGAGGTTCTGGAAGATTGGAGGGTTGTGGATGTTGTTCAAGAAAGGGAGTAGAGATAGCCCAGGGAATTATAGACCGGTGAGTCTTACCTCAGTGGTTGGTAAGCTGATGGAGAAGATCCTGAGAGTCAGGATTTATGAACATTTGGAGAGGTATAATATGATTAGGAATAGTCAGCATGGCTTTGTCAAGGGCAGGTCCTGCCTTATGAAGCTGATTAAATTTTTTTGAGGATGTGACTAGGCACATCAATGAAGGGAGAGCAGTAGATGTAGTGTATATGGATTTCAGCAAGCCATTTGATAAGGTACCCCATGCAAGGCTTATTGAGAAAGTAAGGAGGCATGGGATCCAAGGGGACATTGCAGTGTGGATCCAGAACTGGCTGGCCTACAGAAAGCAAAGAGTGGTTGTTGAAGAGTCATATTCTGTGTGGAGGTTGGTGACCAGTGGTGTACCTCAGGGATCTGTACTGGGACCCTTACTCTTTGTGATTTTTATAAACTACCTGGATGAGGAAGTGGAGGGGTGGGTTAGTAAGTTTGCGGATGACAAAGGTTAGGGGTGTTGTGGATAGTTTGGAGGGCTGTCAGAGGTTACAGAGGGACATAGATAGGATGCAAATTTGGGCTGAGAAGTGGCAGATGCAGTTCAACCCAGATAAGTGTGAAGTTGTTCATTTTGGTAGGTCAAATATGTTGGCAGAATATAGTATTAATGGTAGGACTCTTGGCAGTGTGGAGGCTCAGAGGGATCTTTGGGTCTGAGTCCATAGGACGCTCAAAGCGGCTGCACAGGTTGACTCTGTGGTTAAGAAGGCATATGGTGTATTGTCCTTCATCAATCGGGGAATTGAATTTAGGAGCCGGGAGGTATTGTTGCAGCTATATAGGTCCCTGGTCAGACCCCACTTGGAGTATTGTGCTCAGTTCTGGTCACCTTCCTACAGAAAGGATGTGGAAGCCATAGAGAGGGTGCAGAGGAGATTTACAAGGATGCTGCCTGGATTGGGGAGCATGCCTTATGAAAACAGGTTGAGGGAACTTGGCCTTTTCTCCTTGGAACGACAGAGGATGGGAGTGGCTAGGGCACCAGATAGAGGTGTCTAAGATGATGAGAGGTATTCATCAGGTAGATAGTCAGAGGCTTTTTCCCAGGGCTGAAATGGTGGCTACAAGAGGACATAGATTTAAGGTGCTGGGGAGTAGGTATAGAGGAGATGTCAGGGGTAAGTTTTTTTTACCAGGGTAGTGAGTGCGTGGAACGGGCTGCCGGCAACGATGGTGGAGGCGGATACGATAAGGTCATTGAAGAGACTGTTAGATAGATACATGGAGCTGAGAAAAATAGAGGGCTATGGGTAAGCCTAGTAATTTCTCGGGTAGGGACATGTTCAGCACAGCTTTGTGGGCTAAAGGCCCTGAATTGTGCTGTAGGTTTTCTGTTTCTATTGTTGTTTGTTGTATATATCAATGATCTAGATGATAATGTGGTAAATTGGATCAGCAAGTTTGCTGATGACACTAAGATTGGAGGCGTAGTGGACAGTGAGGAAGGCTTTCAAAGCTTGCAGAGGGATCTGAACCAACTGGAAGAATGGGCCAGAAAATGGTAGATGCAATTTAATGCAGACAAGTGAGGTGTTGCATTTTGGAAGGACAAATTGAGGTAGGACATACACAGTAAATGGTAGGGCACTGAGGAGTGCGGAGGAACAAAGGGATCTGGGAGTTCAGATACATAATTCCCTGAAAGTGGCGTCACAGGTAGACAGGGTTGTAGAGAAGGCTTTTGGCATCCTGGCATTCATAAATCAAAGTATTGAGTATAGGAGTTGGGATGTTATGGTGAGGTTGTATAAGACATTGGTGAGGCCAAATTTGGAGTATTGTGTGCAGTTCTGGTCACCTAACTATAGGAAGGATATCTGTAAGATTGAAAGAGTGCAGAGGAGATTTACTAGAATGTTGCCGGGTCTTCAGGAGTCAAGTTACAGGGAAAGATTGAACAGGTTAGGACTTTATTCCTTGGAGCGCAGAAGAATGAGGGGAGATCTGATGGAGGTTTACAAAATTGAGGGGCATAGACAGAGTTAATGTGAGTAGGCTCTTTCCGCCTAAATTAGGAGAGATAAGTACGAGAGGACATGGCTTTAGGGTGAAAGGGGAAAGGTTTGGGGGAACAACTTCACTCAGAGTGGTGGAAATGTGGAACGGGCTGCCATCTGATGTAGTAAATGCGGGCTCACTCTTGAGTTTTAAGAATAAATTGGATAGATACATGAACGGGAGAGGTCTGGAGGGTTATGGACTTGGTGGAGGTAAATGGAACTAGCAGAATAATGTTTCGGCACAGACTAGAAGGGCCGAATGGCCTGTTTTTTGTGCTGTAGTTTTCTATGGTTCTAACTGACCTCTGACATCCCCCTTGTACCTTCCTCCAATCACCTTAAAATTATGTCCCCTTGTGTTAGCCATTGTCGCAGTGGGAAAAATCTGACTCTCCACTCGATCTGTGCCTCTTATCATCTTGTACACCTCTATCAAGTCACCTCTCATCCTCCTCCTCTCCAAAGAGAAAAGCCCGAACTCGCTCAACCTATCCTCATAAGACATGCTCTCCAATCCAGGCAACATCCTGGTAAATCTCCTCTGCACCCTCTCTAAAGCTTCCACATCCTTCCTATAATGAGGTGACCAGAACTGAACACAATACTCCAAGTGTGGTCTGAACAGAGTTCTATAGAGCTGCAACATCACCTCACAGCTCTTGAACTCAATACCCCGATTAATGAAGTCCAACACTCCATACACCTTCTTTACAACCCTTGCCACCTGTGTGGCAACCTTGAGGGATCTATGGAAGTGGACCCCAAGATCCCTCTGTTCCTCCACATTGCTAAGTGTCCTGCTATTAACCTTGTATTCTGCCTTCGAATTTGATCTCCCAAAGTGTACCACTTCACACCTATCTGGGTTGAACTCCATCTGCCACTTCTCAGCCCAGCTCTGCATTCTATCAATATCCTGTTGTAATCTACAGCAACCTTCTACACTATCCACAACACCACCAACATTTGTATCATCAGTAAACTTACTAACCCACCCTTCCACATCCTCATCCAAGTCATTTATAAAAATCACAAAGAGCAGGTGTCCCAGAACAGATCCCTGCGGAACACCACTGGTCACCGACCTCCAGGCTGAATATGCTCCATCTTCTATGGGTGAGCCAATTCTGAATCCACACAGCCAAGTTTCCCTGGATCCAATGCCTCCTGACTTTCTGAATGAGCCTTCCATGAGGAACAATATCAAACACCTTATGAAAATCCATGTACACCACATCCAATTCAATCAGGCTCATGAGGCATGACCTGCCCCTCACAAAGCCATGATGACTGTCCCTAATCAGCCTATGCTTCTCCAAATGCCCATAAATCCTGTCTCTAAGAATCTTCTCCAGTAATTTGCCCACCACTGAAGTAAGACTCGCTGGTCTGTAATTCCCAGAGTTATCCCTCCTCCTTTCTTAAACAAAGGAAGAACATTTGCCACCCTCCAATCATCTGGCACTACTCCTGTGGCCAGTGACGATGCAAAGATCGTCGCCAAAGGCGCAGCAATCTCTTCCCTCGCTTCCTGTAATAACCTTGGATATATCCCGTCCGACCCCGGTGACTTATCTATCCTAATGTTTTTCAATAGTTCCAGCACGTCTTCTTTCCTCACGTCAACATGCCCGAGCATATCAGCCTGTCGTACGCCATCCTCAAAAATGTCAAGGTCTCTCTCTGGTGAATACTGAAGCAAAGTATTCATTAAGGACCTGCCCACCTCTTCCAACTCCAGGCACAGGATGGAAGACTCCAGATCTCCTAAGTCCCTTGTTAAGCTCCTTCCTGGCTACCTTATAACTCAACAGCCCTGTCTGATTTTTGCTTCCTGAACCTTAAATGTGCTTCCTCCTTCCTCTTGTCCAAACCTTCCACCTCTCTTTGTAACCATGGTTCCTGCACCCTACCATCCTTTCCTTGTCTCAGTGGGACAAACCTACCTAGAACCCATGTAAATGGTCCCCAAACAGCCTCCGTATTTCTGTGGTGCACTTACCAGAGAACATCTGTTCTCAATTTACCCTCCACGTTCTTGTGCCAGAGACTCGGCTGCTGCTCTCCACCAGTGATTCATTCCCCCCACCCCACCCCCTCCCCCCACCCCCCAACAGCATCCAAAACAACATACTTGTTATCAAGGGAAATGGCCACCGGGGTATCCTGTACCGACTGCCTATTCCTTTTCTACCTCCTAACAGTCACCCAACTACCTACATCCCGCACCCTAGGTGTAACTACCTCCTGGTAACTCCTGTCTATCATCTGCTCAGCTTCCCGAATGATCCGTAGTTCATCCAGCTGCAGCTCCAGCTCCCTAACGCGGTCTGTAAGGAGCTGCAGCAGGACGCATTTCCTGCAGGTGTAGTCCTCAGGGACACTGGAGGTCTCCCTGACTTCCCACATCCTACAGGAGAAGCACACTCCTGCCCTGACTGCCATTCCCACTGTTCCATACAAAGAAAATAACAAATAACAGAAAGAAAGAGAACCTACCAGAAGCCTCCGCTCACCTACTCCGCCTCTTTAGCCAAACCCTCAGCTCCCCACTCTAACACTGTCCACTCACACAATGGTCGCCCCACAATGGCTTACTAATCACACCTCCTGCATTTAAATCCATAGTGTATGTAACAACACCGAGCACACTCACGCTGAGCACACTCTGAACACTCCCAGTGTGCACACCCACACTAAACATACTCACACTGCACACCTACAGTGCTCACTGCCACAGAACACACTTGTATTGTGCACACTCTCACTGTACTCACACTGAACACTCCTTCAGTGTGCACACCCATACTGTATTCACCCACACATGATTGTGTGGCCAGATTCCGCTCTAACTGTCTACAAGTTTGTAGATGATACCACCGTTGTAGGCCGTATCTCAAACAGCGATGAGTCGGAGTACAGGAAGGAGATAGGGAGCTTAGTGGAATGGTGTTATGACAACAACCTTTCCCTAAATGTCAACAAAACTAAAGAGCTGGTCATTGACTTCAGGAAAGGGGGTGGTGTACATGCACCTGTCTACATCAATGGTGCTGAAGTTGAGAGGGTTGAGAGCTTCAAGTTCCTGGGAGTGAACATCACCAACACCCTGTCCTGGTCAAATCACGTCGATGCCACAGCCAAGAAAGCTCACCAGCGCCTCTACTTCCTCAGGAGGCTAAAGAAATTTGGTTTGTCCCCTTTGACTCTCACCAGCTTTTAATGATGCACCATAGAAAGCATCCTATCTGGATGTATCACAGCTTGGTACGGCAACTGTTCTGCCCAGGACTGCAAGAAGCTGCAGAGAGTTGTGGACACAGCCCAGCACATCACGGACACCAGTCTCCCCTCCTTGGACTCTGTCTTTACCTCTCATTGTCTTGGTGTAGCAGCCAGCATAATCAAAGACGCCACCCACCCGGGATATTCTCTCTCCTCTCCTCCCATCGGGTAGAAGATACACGAGCCTGAGGCCACGTACCACCAGACTTAAGGACAGCTTCTACCCCACTGTGATAAGATTATTGAACGATTCCCTTATACAATGAGATGGACTCTGACCTCGTGATCTACCTTGTTGTGACCTTGCACCTTATTGCACTGCACTTTCTCTGTAGCTGTGACACTTTACTCTGTACTGTTATTGCTTTTACCTGTACTACATCAATGCACTCTGTACTGACTCAATGTAACTGCACTGTGTAATGAATTGACCTGTACGATCGGTTTGTAAGACAAGTTTTTTACTGTACCTCGGTACAAGTGACAATAATAAACCAATACCACATCCACATTGTGCTCACTGACACTAAACACATTCACACCCACACTGTGTACATTCACATTGAGCAGACTCACACCGAGCACACCCACACCTTGCACGCCCACATTCTGCATACCTGCACAGTGTACACTCATGCTGAGCACACACACCAAGCGCATTCACGGTGTGCACACCTGCTGAACACGCTCATAGTCACAGAGATCGCTCACTGAAAATAAATTCACATGCACACTCTCACACTGATAACACACAATCAGTCCTATTTGCTCATGGTGAATACACCTCTGCTCACTCACCAAACACGTGTTTATGGAGCACACTCACTGAACACACAGGGAATACACTCACTGAGCATGCTCGCTGAACACACTCATTGAACACACACTGAGCACACTCACTGAAGACTCTCCCGTTCTCCTCAGTAACCGCTGATTAGCCTGAACACCGTTTTCAGCCCAGACACTCACTGGACACAACAGCCTCCGTCCTCTCTGACACTCTGCGTCAATGTAGCCCTGGAATGGTTGACGAGGTCCCTGCTGGCTCTGGGCCAGCCAGCCTAGTGCTGTGTGACGTTCACACAGGCTGAGCCTCCCTCTCGCTGACAGACAGTCCCTGAGCCAGCCCTGGTCCAGCTGTCGGCCAGTTGCTGCTCCTCCCATGCCAACCCCCTACCTGATGTTTCCAGGAACCTGTCCCTGGCCCTTCCCAATTCTCGTCCACACACTATCCCTGATGGAAGCAGTGCGACACACATAAACTATGAGCCCCACCCTTCAGCCCCGCACCCCCTAACCTCTCCGCCAAACGACCTGAGTTCCAGCTCTGGGGACAGCCCCTCTGCTGGGCTCGGCTCTGGGGATGGCCCCTCCGCTGGGCGGTCTGGGGAGGGGCAGACACGTGGGACAGGTCTGTGGGGAGGGCGGGATCAGACTGGGTGGGGTATGATGGGCCTGGTATGGGCTGGAGATCAGTGAGGAGACATTGACAGGGAAGTGGGAGGTTACAGATAGGGTGGTCCGTGGCAGTAGTTGGCTGCAGATGAGTGAGGGCTCGGCAGGGGGTTTCTCTCTCGCTCCAGGAACAGTTCCTCTTGCAAGTCACAGAAGCAGGCCCTTTGGCCCATCATGTCCATGCTTACCATTCTACCCATCTACCCCAACCCCATTTCCCAGCACTTGGTCCATACTGTCTCTGCCTCAGTGGTTCAACTGGTGGACCCGATGTGTTGTGAGAGTCCCTGGCTCCACTGCCCCCTCAGGCAGTGTGGATTCCAACACCACCCCCCCCCCCCACCCTGCCCACCAGGGGAAAATGTCCTTCAGACCCCCTCCAAACCTCTCACTCCTACATTCTCTGGCATTAGACAGCCCTGGCATTCCCTCCCGCCCACAGGGTAGTGACTGACTCTGTAGCTGTGACTTTCCCTCTCTACACCCTGGTCTGACCAAACTGCTGGTCATCATTTCCTTCCAGTGTCCACTTGGGAGTCAGGACTCAGCCCCTGGATCCGACTGTTTAGTTTGAGACCAGGAATCCTGTCTGGAACGATGGACCCATTGTAAGAAGGTTCTGGAAGCTCGGACAGGCTGTCATGTGCCCCAGGCAAGGGACACTGCTGGCGTCAACAGGAGGAGGTCCGGCCTCTGCGGGGGCGTTGGCGGAGGAACGGAGGAACCTGTTCTCCCAGCGAGGACACACATTTCTCTGTCCACACTGGATAACTTGTTGCAGACTCTGATTCCTGATGCCACTTCCTGGAGTCATCTGAGGGCAGCTCAGCAGATAACCAGGGGTAACGTAGCAAGGGCAGAGGGTGAGTCCTGGCACTGACAACAGGGGTCCAGGGCTGAGACCGTGGGTCTGTCCCAACTCTGTATCCAGGCCAAAGGGCAGGGTCACAGGGTCAGTCCCCCAGACCCAGGATCAGTCCCCAGACACAGGTCTAGGGGTCAGCCCCCACTCTGGCAGGCTCCCAATAGCCTCCCCATCCCCCCCACCCCATATCTGTCGCTGCTTCCTGCCATCCCTGTCATCTCAGGATGTTCCGTTCTGTGCCCAAGGCCATCTTCTCACTTCTCTGGGATAAACACACAAAGTGTCAGTCTGAGCCGTTCTTCCTCACCGCCCGTCCCCAGCCCTCACTCACCGCCCGTCCCCCACCCGTCCCCAGCCCTCACTCACTGCCCGTCCCCAGCCCTCACTCACCGCCCGTCCCCACCCGCCCCCAGCCCTCACTCACCGCCCGTCCCCAGCCTTCACTCCCTCTTCCAATGTAGAGTGATGCAGACACCAGACATTCTCCCCCTGATCCTGTCCCACAGACCCCGTCCCACAGACACTGTCCCACGGACCCCGTCCCATGGACACCATCCCACGGAAACGGTCCCACGGACACGGTCCCACAGACCCCGTCCCACAGACACTGTCCCACAGACACTGTCCCACGGACCCTGTCACATCAGAAGTCACATCAGAAATCATTGGTTTAATCTCAGGAAACTCAACTAACTCACTTGCCTCAAACACTTCCTTCTCCAAATAATAGTCAACTGTCATTTTATGAAGAACTGCTGTTTTCATAGACCGCTTTGCTGCCTTAAGGTTTAGCTTTGTAACAATTTTCACCAAATGATCCTTTTTCGCCACCATCAATCCCTCTAGGGTTGGTGACTCCAAAAATGCATCAATATCCATTGCTGCTGGTTTCCACACACACAAGCCAATCAAAAAAAAATTTTATCAGACCAACCACAATCAGTCATCCAATAAGACCCCAATTTGTTCAAACCCAGACCTCTCGTACCAGTCTTGAGTTCGATTTCAGACCACCCTCATCAATCTTGGGATCGATCCCGGACGAGCCCCCAACAAGAACAGAAGGTTGTTAAACTGGAGTTTAATTTTGCAAGAGTTTGAGCTCATGATAACTCACATTAAAGGCAAAGATAACGTGATCACTGATTGGCTTTCCCAATGTTAAATGGGAAAAATGTATCTTTACTAATCTGATATTCTGCAATTATGTAGAATGATAATTATTAACACATTACTAACTGTATGTGCTGTTAAAAATTTTGCTCTGGTACATCAAAATTTTTTTTTAAGGTGGAAGGTGTTAAGGATTAGGTTACTATTGGTGAATGTCCCTTTAAGACATAGCACAGTTGTGTGTGTGTGTGTGTGTGTGTGTGTGTGTGTGTGTGTGTGTGTGTGTGTGTGTGTGTGTGTGTGTGTGTGTGTGTGTGTGTGTGTGTGTGTGTGCATGTGCGTGGCATGATTACGACAACAACAGGAGATAAGGACGTGATCACCCATTGGCTGCAGATTATTGATGGGCAGGGTAGGTGGAACGGTGTCGGTGGGAAGTTCTGATGTGATTTCTCAACCAGTGGAGTTGGAGAAGGAAGAGTTAGAACAGTTTCCTGGGAGTGAATCAGAGATTCCTGATGGCCAGGGTGCAGTTAGCAAAGATGGAGTTAGAACAAACGCAAATGAAGTTCGAGTTGGGACAAAGGAAACTAGAGGCCGAGCAAAGGGAGATAAATACTGAGATGGAAATGAAGAGCATGCAGATAGAGGCTGATCCAGCAACGAAGAAGATGGAGATAAGGATGTGATGACATTTTTGGAGTGGTCAGTGAGAGAGAGAGAGAGAGAGAGAAAGAGAGAGAGAGAGAGGAGGGGGGAGAGAGAGGAGGGGGAGAGGGAGAGAGAGAGAGAGAGAGAGAGAGAGAGAGAGAGAGAGGGAGGGGGGGTAGAGAGAGGGAGAGAGAGAAGGAGAGGGGGGGAGAGAGAGAGAGGGGGGGAGACCAGCCTGCTGGTCTCAGTATCGATGGATGGAAAACAATAACTGTGTCTGTCACCCATTAGCTGCAGAGTATTGATGGGCAGGGTGGTGATCACCCATCGCACTCAAGGGGCTGTGGAAGAAGGGTCTTTGAATATATAATTCTTAAGGCCAATTCTTGATCAGCAAAGATGGGAAAATTGGGCAAGATGGCTCTGGGGTGTGGCAACTCGTTGCAAGCAGCTGTCTACAGATCTGCTCATTACCCTTACTATAATCGTTCGACACTTTTAAATTTAAACTCTATGTCACTAACATTACTAATAATATTCTTAAATCTTCTTACAGGGCTGGCGATCTTCTGACCTCCAGGAACGTAGCTGTGACACTTTACTCTGCACTGTTATTGTTTTTACCTGTACTACATCAATGCACTCTGTACTGACTCAATGTAACTGCACTGTGTAATGAATTGACCTGTACGATCGGTTTGTAAGACAAGTTTTTCACGGTACCTCGGTACAAGTGACAATAATAAGCCAACACCAATGCCAAGGTCACCGGGGTAGATGGGCCGTGAGGCTAAGGTCGCAGTCAGACCAGCTCTGAATGGTGGAGCAGGCTCCAGGGGTTCAGTGACCTTCTCCTGCTCCCGATCCCTAGTCTCACCCCTCCCTCCGTATGTGTACACACCCTGTCCTTTCCCAGTACTGCCTGTTCCATGTTCTCCCCCAGGAAAATATGGACATTGTTCCTGAGAGCAAACGTTGCCCCTCCTCCCCTCCCATCAACTCCATCCAGACCCCTCATCATTCCAACCCCACCTGTCTATATCCAGGTCCCAGTTCTCTCCCCCACCAACACCCCCCGCTACCCCTCCTGACACCCCGCCCGCTACCCCTCCTCACACCCCCCCGCTACCCCTCACACCCCCCCCGCTACCCCTCACACCCCCCCCCCCGCTACCCCTCCTCACACCCCGGTCCCTGCTCCCCCCGACATCCCCCGCTACCCCTCCTCACACCCCCCCGCTACCCCTCCTCACACCCCCCCGCTACCCCTCCTCACATCCCCCCGCTACCCCTCACACACACCCCCACTACCCCTCCTCACACCCCCCCGCTACCCCTCCTCACACCCCCCCGCTACCCCTCCTCACACCCCCCCCGCTACCCCTCACACACACCCCCGCTACCCCTCCTCCCCCCCCGCTACCCCTCCTCACACCCCGGTCCCTGCTCCCCCCGACATCCCCCGCTACCCCTCCTCACACCCCCCCGCTACCCCTCCTCACACACCCCGCTCCCTGCTCCCCCCGACATCCCCCGCTACCCCTCCACACACCCCCCCGCTACCCCTCACACACCCCGCTCCCTGCTCCCTCCTCACCCCCCCCCCCGCTACCCCTCCTGACATCCCCCCCGCTACCCCTCCTCACACACCCCGCTCCCTGCTCCCCCCGACATCCCCCGCTACCCCTCCTCACACCCCCCCGCTACCCCTCCTCACACCCCCCCGCTACCCCTCACACACCCCGCTCCCTGCTCCCTCCTCACACCCCCCCCGCTACCCCTCCTGACATCCCCCCGCTACCCCTCCTCACACACCCCACTCCCTGCTCCCCCCGACATCCCCCGCTACCCCTCCTCACACCCCCCCCCGCTACCCCTCCTCACACACCCCGGTCCCTGCTCCCCCCGACATCCCCCGCTACCCCTCCTCACACGCCCCCCGCTACCCCTCCTCACACCCCCCCCCGCTACCCCTCCTCACATCCCCTGCTACCCCTCACACACCCCGCTCCCTGCTCCCTGCTCCCTCCTCACACCCCCCCGCTGCCCCTCACACACCCTGGTCCCTGCTCCCCCCAACGTCCCCCGCTACCCCTCCTCACTCACCCCGCTCCCCCCTCCTCACACCCCCAAATCCCCACCTCCACACCCCCCACACCCTGCTCCCTCCTCCTCACACTCCCCTCTCCCCCTCCTCACTCCCCCCACTCCCCTCTCCTCACACACCCACCCCCCCCCTCCTCACTGTCCACACGTCCCACAGGGCAGTGGGCAAGGCTTCTCCCCAACTCAGGGACAAGGACGCGGCTTCCAGCAAGGTCATTTATTGAAGGCAGCAAACAGCAGTGGTTGGTGAAGAAGGTGTCACCAGTGGTACATCCAGTGGTACATCCAGTGGTACATCCAGTGGTGTCACCAGTGGTACATCCAGTGGTGTCACCCGTGGTATCACCAGTGGTACATCCAGTGGTGTCACCAGTGGTACATCCAGTGGTGTCACCCGTGGCATCACCAGTGGTCCATCCAGTGGTGTCACCAGTGGTATCACCCGTGGTACATCCAGTGGTGTCACCAGTGGTACATCTAGTGGTACATCCAGTGGTGTCACCAGTGGTATATCCAGTGGTGTCACCAGTGGTACATCCAGTGGTGTCACCAGTGGTACATCCAGTGTTGGGGGGGTGTGGGTGTGGGGGGGAGGGGCATCAGCTACGTAACTAGATGGGAGAAAATCAAAAGCTGCAGACGCTGGAACCTGAAGTAAAACCCTGAGCAGGTCAGGCTGCGTCTGGGAAAGGGGAACAGTCAACATTCTAGGTCTGGGGCACCAGGGTAACGGAAACAGTCAACATTCCAGGTCTGGGACACCGGGAAAGGGGAACAGTCAACATTCCGGGTCTGGGACACCGGGGAAAGGGGAAGAGTCAATGTTCCGGGTCTGGGATACCAGGGAAAGGGGAACACACAACATTCTAGGCCTGGGACACTTCACCAGAACTGGGAATGAGAGATAAGCGTGTCTGTTTTCAGTGGCAGGGCAGGGATGGGAGAACAAAGCGAACATCTTCTTGGCTCCTTTTGTGTGATGTGTTGCTAATGGTAAGGTTGTGGAACATGTCCTGTTACCAGACTTTACAATGAGAGAAAGAGGAACTGAGGCAGAAACGATCATTTCTGATACAGACAGAACTACAGAGAGCTGGGTACTGAGTCCCTCAGGGTGCACCGTGAGCAGTGAAAGTTGAGGTGTTGTTCCTCAAGCTTGGTGTTGGGCCTGAGTGCAGACAGAGTGGTCGGGTGGAGTGGGATGGAGAATTAAAGTAACGGGAAGCTCCGAGTCACCCTACCGACTGAACCCAGGTGCTCTGCAGTCGGTGTCTGATTCCCCAGTGTAGAGAAGACCACCAACCCAGCACACTGGATAAAGAGGTGCAAGTGAATCACTGCTTCATCTGGAATGACTGTTGGTGCCTGTGTGGTCGGAAGTGTTAGGCTCTGTTCTTCTCTGTCCAGGAGGACAGCAGGTGAGAGCAAGTTCAGGAAGTAGATGAGATGAGGTCAGAGGCACTGTCCTCTGTGTCAGAGGGGAAGACACAGGTCAGGAAGACATTTCAGAAGCTCCTATGTGGAAATCTCATTGTCAGCACAAATGTGATGGTAACGTGGGAAGGGATCTTTACAGGAGACAGGGTGGGAGGAATATGGGTAACGAGTCCAGTCCCCACACTACAGGAGGGATGTGTTTGGGCTGGAGAGGGTGCAGAGGAGGTTCACCAGGATGTTGCTTGGATTGGAGGCCTGTAGTTACGGGGAGAGATTGGATAGGCGGGGGCAGCAGACAATCTGCTGAGGGAACTCAGCAGGTTGAGCAGCATCTGTGGAAGGAAAGGAATCGTCAAAGTTTCAGGTCAAAGTTTCAGGACTGAGTGTGTGTTGACCCAGGTTCCAGCAGCTGCTCTCTCTGCTGGACGGGCTGGGTCTGTTATCCCTGGAGTGAAGGAGGCTGCTGGGACCTGATGGAGGTGTATCAAGTTGTGATGGGATTGGATGGGATAGGTAGTCAGAGTGATGGAGGCAGAGGCGGGGGTGGGGTGGGGCGGGGGTGGGGCGGGGGTGGGGCGGGGTGGGGCGACGTGGAGCGGGCGGGGTGGGGTGGGGTGGGGCGGGGGTGGGGCAGGGTGGGGTGGGGTGGGGTGGGGTGGAGCGGGGGTGGGGTGGGGTGGGGTGGAGCGGGGGTGGGGTGGGGTGGGGTGAGGTGGGGCGGGGTGGAGCGGGGCGGGGTGGGGTGGGGTGGGGCGGGGGTGGGGCGGGGTGGGGCGGGGGTGGGGTGGGGGGGGGGGGGGGGGGGGGGGGGGGGGGGGGGGGGGGGGGGGGGGGGGGGGGGGTGGGGGGGGGGGGGGGGGGGGGGGGGGGGGGGGGGGGGGGGGGGGGGGGGGGTGGGGGGGGGGGGGGGGGGGGGGGGGGGGGGGGGGGGGGGGGGGGGGGGGGGGGGGGGGGGGGGGGGGGGGGGGGGTGGGGGGGGGGGGGGGGGGGGGGGGGGGGGGGGGGGGGGGGGGGGGGGGGGGGGGGGGGGGTGGGGGGGGGGGGGGGGGGGGGGGGGGGGGGGGGGGGGGGGGGGGGGGGGGGGGGGGGGGGGGGGGGGGGGGGGGGGGGGGGGGTGGGGGGGGGGGGGGGGGGGGTGGGGGGGGGGGGGGGGGGGGGGGGGGGGGGGGGGGGGGGGGGGGGGGGGGGGGGGGGGGGGGGGGGGGTGGGGGGGGGGGGGGGGGGGGGGGGGGGGGGGGGGGGGGGGGGGGGGGGGGGGGGGGGGGGGGGGGGGGGGGGGGGGGGGGGGGGGGGGGGGGGGGGGGGGGGGGGGGGGGGGGGGGGGGGGGGGGGGGGGGGGGGGGGGGGGGGGGGGGGGGGGGGGGGGGGGGGGGGGTGGGGGGGGGGGGGGGGGGGGGGGGGGGGGGGGGGGGGGGGGGGGGGGGGGGGTGGGGGGGGGGGGGGGGGGGGGGGGGGGGGGGGGGGGGGGGGGGGGGGGGGTGGGGGGGGGGGGGGGGGGGGGGGGTGGGGGGGGGGGGGGGGGGGGGGGGGGGGGGGGGGGGGGGGGGGGGGGGGGGGGGGGGTGGGGGGGGGGGGGGGGGGGGGGGGGGGTGGGGGGGGGGGGGGGGGGGGGGGGGGGGGGGGGGGGGGGGGGGGGGGGGGGGGGGGGGGGGGGGGGGGGGGGGGGGTGGGGGGGGGGGGGGGGGGGGGGGGGGGGGGGGGGGGGGGGGGGGGGGGGGGGGGGGGGGGGGGGGGGGGGGGGGGGGGGGGGGGGGGGGGGGGGGGGGGGGGGGGGGGGGGGGGGGGGGGGGGGGGGGGGGGGGGGGGGGGGGGGGGGGGGGGGGGGGGGGGGGGGGGGGGGGGGGGGGGGGGGGGGGGGGGGGGGGGGGGGGGGGGGGGGGGGGGGGGGGGGGGGGGGGGGGGGGGGGGGGGGGGGGGGGGGGGGGGGGGGGGGGGGGGGGTGGGGGGGGGGGGGGGGGGGGGGGGGGGGGGGGGGGGGGGGGGGGGGGGGGGGGGGGGGGGGGGGGGGGGGGGGGGGGGGGGGGGGGGGGGGGGGGGGGGGGGGGGTGGGGGGGGGGGGGGGGGGGGGGGGGGGGGGGGGGGGGGGGGGGGGGGGGGGGGGGGGGGGGGGGGGGGGGGGGGGGGGGGGGGGGGGGGGGGGGGGGGGGGGGGGGGGGGGGGGGGGGGGGGGGGGGGGGGGGGGGGGGGGGGGGGGGGGGGGGGGGGGGGGGTGGGGCGGGGTGGGTGGGGGTGGGGGTGGGGTGGGGGTGGGGCGGGGGTGGGGTGGGGGTGGGGGTGGGGGCGGGGGGTGGGGCGGGGGTGGGGTGGGGGTGGGGGTGGGGGCGGGGGTGGGGCGGGGGGTGGGGGTGGGGCGGCAAAAAATACAGAGGACATGTCCTGTTGGCAGTTAGCAATGTGTGGGGGGTGGGGCGTGTGTGAGGGTGTGGGGGGTAGTGTGGGGGGGCAGAGGCTGAGGAGGGAGGCGTGTGGGGGAGGCGTGTGGGGGAGGCGTGTGGAGGACATGTGACGGAGGCGTGTGGGGGAGGACGTGTGGGGGAGGCGTGTGGGGGAGGCGTGTTATGCTAAATCTGTGGGTTAACACTGTTGCTGGTGGAGAGTGGCTGGTCAAACATAAAAGGGCCTGACGACAAACTTGAGGGCAGAGATGCCGGTGTCGCAGGCAAAGAGGAGGAGGTCAGTGGCATTGCTAGAGGGGAGCACGGCCGTGGAGTTCTTCATCTCTTGCACATAGGAGACACTGCTGTTGTTACAGAGCAGCAGCAGGGTGTTGTGGAAGGTTACGCTCTGCTGGGGGCTGTGTGTGGTCAACACTGCCACGGGGTAGGTGTCGTAGGGACAGATGACGTAGCTGTTCCTACAGCGCTGTGCAGAGTTGTGGTAGTACGCTGACCAGGAGAGGTGATTGGAGCTGTACAGCTGGCTCATGTGTTGTCTGGTCTGGAAGAAAACGCTGGGGGAGGAGCGGTAGGCATTGTAGCTGTTGTAGTATTGCTGATCATAAGAGTATTTGCCTCCGTACGGGCCTGTGTGCCGGTAGGGATAGGTCCTGCGGCCAGAGGTTGGGCCACTGGAGGAGATGAGGAGGGTTCTGCTCCACTCGTTGGAGGTGTAGATCCGGGGTTGGAAGCCAGGCTCGGACATGTTCCTGAAGTACCTCAACTTCTGCAGAGGGACGGAATGGAACTCAAAGGCTTCCAACAGTCGGGGTGTGAACATGTTCTCAAACTGCTCATACAGGCTGGAGTTAAAGGGGATGGAGATCAGCTCCTCGGGGGACATCATTGGGAAGCGGATTTTGCTCAACAGCAGGTCCACCACCTCCAGCCGCCCGTTGTGAGTGATCCAAGACTCCACTGCTTGGAACAGCACAAACTCACTCTCAATGGCCAGGTCCGACCGCTGGAGCAAGGTGTCCAACTCCTCCGCTGTCAGCTCATTCCAGGTCTCCGTCTGACTGAACGACTCACAGTTCCAGGCAAAGTACTGC
This sequence comes from Pristis pectinata, assembly GCF_009764475.1. Taxonomy (NCBI): domain Eukaryota; kingdom Metazoa; phylum Chordata; class Chondrichthyes; order Rhinopristiformes; family Pristidae; genus Pristis; species Pristis pectinata. The sequence goes on from NC_067406.1 coordinate 557,783, forward strand.
AGGCAAATCTCCTTCAGCAGGGGGTCCTCCACTGCCTCGGCATAGTTGTAGAGCTCCAGCTGGTGTCGGAAGGATGGGTCCTGGGGTAGGAGTTTGTAGAAGAGCTTATCGCAGTAATCCGGACGGCAGTGATCCGGTAGTCTGAGGCCATGTTGTGGATGCACTTGACTGAGACAACGTAATGGTGATCGTCTTCGTGTAAAAGTATCTGCAAGAAGTGACCCAAGAGGAGAGAGCGGTGAGCGGGATTCCATTCCCCATCCCCAAACACAGGATCGTGCAGCACGGGAACAGACCGCTCGGCCCAACTCATCCATGCTGACCAGTGGGACACCCATTCGTATTAATCCATTCGTACAAGGCAATGAACCTGGTCAGGTGATAGACCTCTCAATGGGTGAGTATTTCACGGATAGTGACCACAGATAGTAATCCTGACCTTTAGCATAGCTATGGACAAGGATAGGAGCAGACATTATGGGAAAGTATTTAATTGGGGGAGGGCTAATTACGATGGCATTAGGCAGGATCTTGGGAGTGTAAATTGGGAACAGATGTTCTCAGGGAAATGCACAGCAGAAATGTGGAGGCTTGTTTAGGGACCACTTGCACAGGGTTCTGGATAGGTTGTCCCGCTGAAACAGCGAAAGGATGGAAGGGTGAAGGAACCATTGTTGACAAGAGATGTAGAATATTTAGTCAAGAGAAAGAAGGAAGCATACTCAAAGTTTAGAAAGCAAAAATCAAGAATGGGCTCATGAGAGTTATAAGGTCGACAGGAAGGAGCTTAAGAAGGGATTTAGGAAAGCTAGAAGGGGGCATGAGAAGGCCTTGGCGAGCATGATTAAGGAAAATCCCAAGGCATTCTACACATACGTGAAGGAGGATGACTAGAGTGAGGGGAGGACCCGCTCAAGGATAGAGGGGGAAACATGTTCCTGGAGTCGGAGGAGGTAGGGGAGGTCCTAATGAATACTTTGCTTCAGTGTTCACTAGGGAGAGAGACTATGACAATTGTGAGGTCAGTATAGAACAGGCTAATGTGCCTGGGGCATGTTGAGGTTAAGAAAAAGGTAGTGTTGGAGCTTCTGAAGAACATTAGAATAGATAAGTCCCCGGGGCTGGACGGGATATACCACAGATTACTGCGGGAAGTGAGGGAAGAGATTGCTGGGGCGTTGACAATGATCTTTGTGTCCTCTCTGGCCACAGGAGTGGTACCAGAGAATGGCTAATGTTGTTCCCTTGTTCAAAAAAGGTAATAGGGATAATCCTGGGAATTATAGACCAGTGAGTCTTTCGCCAGTGGCGGGCAAGCTGTTTGAGAGGATTCTTAGGAACAGGATTTACGAGCATTGGAGAAGCATAGTCTTATTAGGGATAGTCAGCATGGCTTTGTGAGGGGCAGGTGGTGCCTCACGGGCCTAATGAGTTTTTCGAGGAGGTTGACAAAACAAATTTGATGAAGGTAGAACGGTGAATGTGGTGTATATGGACTTTAGTAAAGTGTTTTGACAAGGTTCCCCATGGTAGGCTCATCCAGAAAGTCAGGTGGCATGGGATCCATGGAGATTTGGCTGTGTGGATTTGGAATTGGCTCGCCCACAGAGGGCAGAGGGTAGTAAACAGATGGAGAGTATTCTGCCTGGAGGTCGGTGACCAGTGGTGTTCTCCAGGGATCTGTTCTGTGACCCCTGCTCTTTATGATTTTTATAAATGACTGGATGAGGAAGTGTAGGGGTGGGTTAATAAGTTTGCGGATGACACAAAGGTTGGTGGTGTTGTGGATAGTGTAGAAGGCTGTTGTAGATTACAACAAGATATAGACAGGATGCAGAGTTGGGCGGAGAAGTGGCAGATGGAGTTCAATCTGATAAAGTTTGAAGTGATACACTCTTCGGGAGATCGAACTTGAAGGCAGAATACAAGGTTAAATGGCAGGATCTAGCAGTGTGGAGGAACAGAGGGATCTTGGGGTCCAAGTCCAGAGATCCCTTAAAGTTGCTGCTCAAGTTGATAGGGTGGTAAGAATGCTTTTGGTGTGCTGGCCTTCATTAGTTGAGGGATTGAATTCAAGAGCCATGAGGTAATGTTGCAGTTCTATAGAACTCTGGTTAGACCACACTTGGAGTATTGTGTCCAGTTCTGGTTGCCTCATTATAGGAAGGATGTGGAAGCTTTAGAGAGGGTGCAGAGGAGATTTACCAGGATGCTGGCTGGATTGGAGAGCATGTCTTATGAGGATAGCTTGAGCATGCTGGGGCTTTTCTCTTTGGAGCGACAGAGGATGAGAGGCAACTTGATAGAAGTGTATAAGATTATGAGAGGCATAGATAGAGTGGACAGCCAGCCCCTTTTTCCCAGGGTGGCAATGGCCAATACCAGAGGACATCAGTTTAAGGTCAGAGGAGGAAAGTTTAAGAGAGATGTCAGAGGTAGGTTTTTTTGCAATGGAGAGAGTAGTGGGTGTCTGGAACGCACTGCTGGGGGTGGTGGTAAAGGCTGATACAATAGGGACATTTAAAATACTCTTAGATAGGCACATGGATGTCAGAAAAATGGAGGGTTATGGGTTGTGTCGGAGGGAATGGTTAGATTGATCGTGGAGTAGGTTTATATAGGTCAGCACAACATGGTGGGCCGAAGGGCCCGTACTGTGCTGTACTGTTCTATGTTCTATGTTCTAAGTCCCATCGCCAGCACTTGGTCCACAGCCCTTTATGTCTCAGCATTTCAAGCACTCGTCTTGACACCATGACCCAGCTTCCAATCACTCTCTACGGCAGTGTGTTCACGTACTCACCACTCTCTGGGTGAAGAAGTTCCTCTCAGATTCCCCCCTCTTCTCCCTCATCCCAAATCGATGTCCTCTAGTTTCATCTCCCTCTGATTTCGCGTCATACAGGCCCTTCAGCCCAACTGGTCCATGCTGGCCAAGTTCCCATCTAAGCTAGTCCCATATGCCGGTGTTTGGCCCATATCCCTCTAAACCTTTCCCATCCATGTACCTGTCCAAGTGTATTGTGAACATTGTAATTGTACAACCCCCCCCCCCCCCCACCACTTAATGATAATCAGTCACTTGGACTAGTGTGGATTGACGAGAGAAAGTCAGCAGGGGACTGAATTCAGGAGCCATGAGGTAACATTGCAGCTCTATAAAACTCTGTTCAGTTCTGGTCACCTCACCATAGGAAGGATGTGGAAGCTTTAGAGAAGGTGCAGAGGAGATTTACCAGGATGTTGCCTGGATTGGAGAGCATGTCCTATGAAGAAAGGTTGAGTGAGCTAGGCACCAAAGGCTTCAGTGCTGGGACCTTGGTTGTTCATTATTTATGTAAACAATTTGGATGAGAAAGTACAAGGCATGGTTAGTAAGTTTTTGGTTAATACTAAAATAGGTGGTATCATAGAGAGTGAAGGTTGGTGAGGGGCAGGACTGGCGGCTCAACGTTCCTAGGTTTTAATGTTTTAGACGTGATAGAGAAAGGGGTAAAAGAGGTGGAGGGGTTGCACTACTGATAAGAGAGAATGTCATTGATGTCCTAGTGATAATGGAGAGGACACACTGGAGGGCTCATCCACAGGAGCAACCTTGGGTGGAGCTCAGAAATAGGACAGGTGCAATTACACTGATGGGCCACCCAATAGCCACTGAGAGGTGGAGGAACAGATACATAGAAAGATTATGGAAGGTTGCAGAAACAACAGGGTTGTCATCGTGGGGAACTTTAACTTCCCCAGTATTGATTGGAGGGGGATTTCTTCAGTGCATCCAACAGGGGTTCTTGAAACAGTCTGTGGGGAGTCCAACTAGAGGAGAGAATATACTGGACCTGGTTTTGGGAAATGAGCCAGGCCAGGTGACAGGCCGGATAGTGGGGTGAACATTTTGGAATAGTGACCACAACTCATTGTTTTAAGATAGTTATGAGTAAGGATAAAATTGGATCTTGCGGTAAGGTACTAAATTGGGGGAGGGTGAATTACAACAAGATGAGACAAGAGCTAAGGGGCGTTGATTGGGAGCAGCTGCTGTGGGACAAGCCCACATCTGACGTGTGGGAGTTATTTAAAGACCAGCTGATCAGAGTTCAGGATCAGCATGTTCCGGTAAGGAGTAAGGACAAGCATGGTAAAGTAAGGGAGGCTTGGATAACCCGAGGGGTCCTAAACTTAGTCAGGAAGAAAAAGGAAGGTGTAAGAAGCTAAAATCAGACTAGGCTCTTGTGGAATATAAAGATAGCAGGAAAGTGCTCAAGTAGGTGATTAGGAAGGCCAAAAGGGACCATGAAATGCCCTTGGCGGGCAGGGTCAAGGAGAATCCAAAGGCATTTTTTACTTATAGTAAGAAAAAGAGGATAACTAAGGAGAGGGTAGGTCCACTCAAGATCAAAGGAGGGAATTTGTGCTCGGAGTCAGAGCCAGTGACTGAGGTACTAAATGAGTAGTTTGTGTCAGTATTTACTGAGGAGAAAGAACAGGAAGCAAGTGCAGAGTGGGGCATGCTAATGTGCTGGGACATTTTGAGATTGAGGTAATGCTGGGTCTTCTGAACAACATTAAGGTGGATAAGTCCCCAGGGGCTAATGGCAGATATCCCAGAATATTGAAAGAAGCAAGGGAGGAGATTGCTGGAGCTTTGACAAAGATCCTTGTGTCCTCACTAAAAACAGGTGACGTCCTGGAGACCTGGAGAGTAGCAAATGTTGTGCCCTTGTTCAACAAGGGAAATAGGGATAATCCAGGTAATTATAGGCCAGTGAGCCTCAGTGAGAAGCTATTGGAGAGGATACTGAGGGATAGGATGTATGTTTGCACATTTGGAAAGGCATGGACTGCTTAGGGACAGTCAGTATGGCTTTCGTGGGGCAGGTCATGTCTTACAAACTTGACTGAGTTTTTTTGAGGAGGGTGACAAAGGTGCTTGATGAGGTGAGGCAGTGGACGTTATCTGCATGGGACTTAGCAAGGCATTTGATGAGGTCCCTCATGGTGGGTTGATTCAGAAGATAAAGAGGCATGGGATCCAGGGTGAATTACAAGTTTGGATTTGGAACTGTCCACCCATAGAAAACAAAGAGTAGGGGTGGAAGGGTGTTATTCCGGCTGGAGGTCTGTGACCACTGGTTCTGCACGGATCGGTGCTGGGACCTCTGTTGTGTGTGATGTATTTCACTGATCTGGATGAAAATGTAGATGGGTGGCTGAGCAAGTTTACAGATGACACCAAGATTGGTGGAGTTGCAGACAGTGTAAAGGCCCATGAAAGAATACAGCAGGATATAGATCACTGACAGACGTGGGCAGAGAAGTGGCAGATGGAGTTTAATCCGGGCAAGTGTGAGGTGTTGCACTTTGGGAGATCAAATGAAAGGAGAAAGTATATGGTTAATGGTAGACCCCTTAATAGCATTGAGGTACAGAGGGACCTTGGGGTCCAGGTCCATAGTTCACTGATGGTGGCTGCGCAGATGCTAAGGTGGTAAAGAAGGTGTATGGAATGCCTGCCTTCATCGGTTGGGGTGCCTTGACTGGGTTACCAGGGGTAGTAGTGGAAGCAGGCAGTTTGGTGAAGAGGCTTTAGATCAACACATGAATATGGAGGGAATGGAGGGATGTTAGGTGATACACAGGGAGGAGGACATTTAGTATAAATTGGCATCAAGATCAGCACAACATCATGGGCTGAATGGCCTGTCCAGTGCTGGACTGTTCTATGCTCTAAGGTTATCAAAAATTACAGGGGGATCTTGATCAGCTGGGTAAGTGGGCTGAGGAGTGGCAAATGGTGTTCAATCCAGTTAAGTGTGAAGTGTTGCATTTTGAGAAGTCAAACCAGAGTAGAACTTTCACTTCCTGCTGCCTCGGTAAAGCAGCCAGCATAATCAAAAGACCCCACCCACCCCCAGACATTTTCTCTTCTCCCGTCTCCCCATCGGACAGAAGATACAAAAAGCCTGAAAGCACGTACCACCAGGCTCAAGGACAGCTTCTATCCCACTGTTATAAGACTATCGAACAGTTCCCTAGTACGATAAGATGCTCTTGACCTCACAATCTACCTTGTTATGACCTTGCACCTTGTTGTCTGCCTGCACTGCACTTTCTCTGTAACTGTAACACCTTATTCTGCATTCTGTCTTGTCTTACCCTGTACTATCTCAATGCACTGTGTAATGAATTGATCTGAACGAGCAGTATGGGGTTAAAAAAAAATCAGCCATGATTGAATGGCAGAGCAGACTCGATGGGCTGAATGGCCTGATTCTGCTCCTATATCTTATGGTCTTTCCTATTGTAGTGTGAAAGGTCATGGCTGTCATGTGACAGTAACAACACTGACAGCATTGCTCATCGGGTCGGAAGTGACACCACTGTCAGTCAGGGTTGGGCTCCACCCCTGCCCCTCTGGGCACACCTAACCACTGGCTTTTGTAAAACACCTTTGCACCTGGCCCCGAGCGATTGGCTTGTGAATCACCTGGGCTCCAGCAGTATAAAAAGTGCCACATGTTGGCTTGCGGGCACTCTCTCTCTCTCTCTCTCCAAGGATGTTGAGGTAACCTGTGCACTACTTCAGGGTAGATAGTTAAAGATCCCGGGGAGCGTTAGAGCCAATGTTTGTCCAGATTCAAGGTGTTCAGACATTGTATTGTTTATTCCTTGGTTATTTGTAACCAGTTCATTGTGTGTGTGTGTCTGTTTGTGTGTGTCTGTGTGTGTCTGTGTGTGTGTGTGTTGTACATCTCACCCCTGTTGCGATTTTTCCCCCACGTCTCGCGATCACCCATGTGTGTGTGCGTGTGTGTGTGTGTGTGTGTGTGTGTGTGTGTGTGTGTGCATGCATCTCACCCCTGTTGTGATTTTCCCCCATGTCTCGCGATCACCCGTTGTGTGTGTATGAGTGTGCATCCGTTCCCATCCATTCTGTCCCCCGCGTTTGTCTTTGTAAATAAATTTTTTCCTTTTTAAAATACAAAGACTTGTGTCTGAAGCCCTCTGCCTTTAAGACCCGAAGAACCTTTTCTCACAACACCTATCCAAGTATCTATCCAAACACATTTTAAACATTGTATTCAATTGGCCTCTATTACATCCAGCGGCAGCTCACTCCACACACCACCACCCTCTATGTGAAAAATATTACCCCTCAGATCTCCTTTAAGTGGTCTCCCTCTCACCTTAAACCTGTGCCCTCTGGTTCTAGGCTCCCCTGGCCTGGGAAAAGAACCATCTATCCTATTCATGTCCTTTATTAATCTGGGTATTGAGTATAGGGGTCAAGAAGTTATGATGCACCTCTATCAAACTCTGGGTTAGGCTGCATTTAGAGTATTGCGTGCAATTCTGGTCACCTCACTACAGGAAGGACGTGGAGGCTTTAGAGAGGGTGCAGAGGAGGTTTACCAGGACGCTGCCTGGATTAGAGGGCATGTGCTATCAGGAGAGGCCGGACACACTTGGGCTCTTTTCTCTGGAGTGGCAGAGGCTGAGGGGGAGATCTGTTGGATTATGAGGGGTATAGGTGGGGTGGACAAGCAATATCTTTTCCCCGTTATTGAGCGATCCGATACCAGAGGGCGTGCATTGAAAGTGGGAGGGGGTAGGTTCAGGACGGACGTGAGGGGTATGTTTTTTTACTGAGAGAGTGGTGGATGCCTGGAATGCGTTGCCTGATAGGGTGGTGGAGGCAAATTGACTGGGAGCTTTTAAGAGGGGCTTGGATGGCACATGAATGAGAGGAAAATAGAGGGATATGGGCATTCTGTAGGTAGGAGGGAATAGCTGTGTCGGCACAACATTGTGGGCCAAAGGGCCTGTTCTGTGCTGTACTGTTTCCATGTTCATAATTTTATAAACCACAAGGTCCCCCTTCAGCCTCCCATGTCCCAGTGAGAACAAACCCAGCCTGTCCAATCTCTCCTTGTAGGGAGTTTGTACATTCTCCCCGTGTCTGCGTGGGTTTCCTCTGGGTGCTCCGGTTTCCTCCCACATTCCAAAGACGTACGGGTTAGGAAGTTGTGGGCATGCTATGTTGGCGCCGGAAGCACAGTGACACTTGCGGCTGCGCCCAGAACACTCTACGGCAAACGATGCATTTCACTGTGTTTCGATGTACATGTGACTGATAACTACAGCGCTCTGTTCCAGGCCACATCCTGGTGAATCTCCTCTGCACTTTCTCTGTGCTGCCACATCCTTCCTGTAGTGTGGAGACCAGATCTGTCTACACTACTCCCAGTGTTTTGTACAACTGCAACATGACGTCCCAGCTGTTATAGAATCAGTTAGTTATACAGCAGGGAAACAGGGCCTTTGGCCCGTCTGGTCCTTGCCCACCCTCTGCCCTGCCTCTGCCGGATGACGGGGAACGGTGGTACGGAGGGCAACGGATGAAGTGGTTTTTAACTCGCCAGAAGGTACCTGATGATGTCATTGACGTACTGCACGCAGTCCTGGGACACCAGCAGGTTGAAGCTACTGCCTTGACTCTGGCTGATTGTGTTTTTGTCTGTGTGCAGGGACAGGATGAGTCTGTGCACACAGGAGCGCTCCTGCTCTGGCCATCCTCCAGGGTGGTCACCGTGATGTTTCATGTCGCAGTTCCTGCGGACTCACGTACAATTCCTTTAAAGATTCGTAGAACTCTGCCGTGAGATCCAGTCTGTAGCCAAAGATTTGGTCCAATCTCCCTGGAAAACACAAAACCCCTTCACTGCGACACCGCAACACTGCCACCTCCACCACAGTGCCGCACTGCTAACACCACACTGCAATGCCGCACTGCAACGCCGCACCACTAACACTGCACCACAACGCTGCACTGCAACACCTCACTACTACCACTGCACAACACTGCACTGCAATGGTGGCAGTAGAGCTGCTGCCTGGCAACTCTGGCAATTCAGGTTCATCCTGACCTCCGGTGCTGTCTGTGTGGAGTTTGCACGTTCCCCCTGTGACCGTGGGAGTTTCCCCTGGGTGCTCCAGTTTCCTCCCACGTGCCAAGGCCGTGCGGCGTCGGTGGCTTAATTGGCCACTGTGAATTGCCCCCTGTGTGTGGTGAGGGGTTAGAATCTGATGAGAATGTGATGGGAGTGAAATGGGAATGATACATGGATGGGTCTTATTCTGGTTGGAGGTCCGTGACCAGTGGTGTTCCTCAGGGATCCATGCTGGGACCTCTGCTAGTTGTGATGTACATAAACTCACTTGGATGGAAATGTAGATGGGTGGGTTAGTAACATTTGCCAATGACACAAAGATTGGTCGTGCTGTGAACAGTGCAGAGGGCTGCCAAAGGATACAGCGGGATATAGATCAGTTACAATTATGGGTGGAGAAATGGCAGATGGAGATTAATCTGGGCAAGTGTGAGGTGTTTCACTTAGGGACATCAAATGTAAAGAGACAGTACATAGTTTAATGGCAGGATCCTTAGCAGTGTTGATGTACAGAGGGATCTTGGGGGTCTCCAAGTCCACAGCTCCCTGAAAGCGGCTACGCAAGTAGATAGGGTGGTAAAGAAGGTGTATGGAATGCTTGCCTTCATTAGTCAGGGCACTGGGTATAAGAGTCAGGAAGTCACGTTGCAGCTGTATAAAATTTTGGTTAGGCCACAGTTGGAGAGTTGTGTGCAGTTCTGGTTGCCTCATTACAGAGAGGATGTGGAGGCTTTGGAGAGGGTGCAGAAGAGGTCACCGAGATTTTCACCTGCAGAGTCCAGGAGTTGGAACGAGATTTGGAGCGGGACTTTACAAAGAGGTGAGTCTCTGTGCCTGAGGTTGTGAGTTTCACCTTGCAAGAGTCTAAACCGAGGCACATTTGCAAATTGTTACCTGTGATTGGCTTATAAAGGTAAGCAGGTTAAAGCAGCAAATAAAGGTAACGGCGAGTGTAAACGGAGCGGCCATTGTGTGCGTGGCCAGTGGGGAGCTGAGGCTTCAGTGTGAAGAGGTGAAGGTAAGTCTCTGGTAAGTTCCTTTCTTTCTTTGATTTGGTGTTCCCTTTAGTTCAAGGCCGGAGTAGTGAGACTGGCTCTGGGGTCAGTGGTTGTGCTCAGCTTGTGAGATGTGGGAGTTTCTGGGAGAATCCAGTCTCCCCTGATAACTGCATCTGCACGAGGTGCATCCAGCTGCAGCTCCAGTTCCTCTAACATGGCCTTTAAGGAGCTTCAGCTGGATGACCTTTGGCTCCTATGGGATACCAAGGAGTACATAGACAAGAGCTACAGGAAGGCAGTCACTCTGAAGCTGCAGTAGGCAGGTAGCTGGGTGATTGTCAGGAGAAGGATGGCGAATAGGTAGGTAGTGCAGAGTACCCCTGTGGCTGTTCTCCTCAATGCTACAGGTATACTGCTTTTGGATACTGTTGGGGTGGGAATGACCTACCAGAGGAAAGCTGCAGTGACCAGGTCTCTGGCACCGAGCCTGGTCGTGTGGTGCAGAAGGGAAGGGGGTGAAGAGGAGGAGGTGGTAGTGATAGGGGATTCCATAGTCAAGGGGAGCAGACAGGAGATTCTGTGGACGTGAAATAGACTCCCGGATGGTATGTTGCCTCCCCCGTGCCAGGGTCAGGGTCCACAGCATCCTGAAGGGGGAGGGTGAACAGCCAGAGGTCGTGGTACATATTGGTACCAATGATATAGGGAGGAAAGAGATGAAGGTCCTGAAGAAGCCAAGGGATCCAAGGAAGCTTGGCTGTGTGGATTAGGAATTGCTTGTCTGTAGAAAGCAGAGGGTTGTTGGTGGAAGGAGTAGTGCCCTCGGATTGGAAGGCAGTGACTAGTGGTGTCCTGCAGGGATCAGTTCTGGGACCTCTACTTTTTGTGATATTTATAGATGACTTAGATGAGGGGGTGGAGGGCTGGGTTCGTAAGTTTGCGGACGACACTAAGATCGATGCTGTTGTGGATAGTGTGGAGGGCTGTCGGAACTTACAGAGGGATATTGATAGGATGCAGAGCTGGGCTGACAAGTGGCAGATGGAGTTCAATCCGGAGGAAGTGTGAGGTGGTACACTTTGGAAGGACAAACTCCAGGGCAGAGTACAGGGTAAACGGCAAGGTACTTGGCAGTGTGGAGGAGCAGAGGGATCTGGGGGTTCATATCACAGTTCGTTGAAAGTTGCCTCACAGGTGGTAAGAGCAGTTAAGAAGGCCAATGGGATGTTGGCTTTCATAAGTCACGGGATTGAGTTTAAGAGCCGCGAGGTGATTGATGCAGCTTTACAAAGCTCTAGTTATGGCACACTCTAGAGCACTGTGTTCAGTTCTGGTCACCTCATTATAGGAAGGATGTGGAGGCGTGGAGAGGGTGCAGAGGAGATTTACCAGGATGCTGCCTGGATTGGAGAGTATTGGAGTATGAGGAGAGGCTTAAGGTGCTAGGGCTTTATTCACTGGAAAGGAGGAGGATGAGAGGAGACATGATAGAGGTATATAAAATATTGAGAGGAATAGATAGAGTAGACAGTCAGCGCTCCTCCCAGGGCACCAATGCTCAAGACGAGAGGTCATGGCTTAAGGTTATGGGTGGGAGGTTCAGGGGAGATGTCAGAGGGAGGTTTTTCACCCAGAGAGTGGTTGGTGCATGGAATGCACTGCCTGGGGGGTTGGTGGAGGCAGATACATTGAACAGGTTCAAGAGCTTGTTGGATAGGCATATGGAGGAATATGAGATAGAGGGCTATGCAGGTAGGAAAGGGTTAGATAGTGTGAGGGTGGTCTGATGGACGGCACAACGTGGTGGGCCGAAGGGCCTGTTTTGTGCGTATGGTTCTATGGTTCTATGGTTTTAAGAGGGGAATATAGGGAGTTAGTGTAGGAAGCTGAAAAGCAGCACCTTCAAGGGTAGTAATCTCTGGATTGCTGCCTGTGCCATGTGCCAGTGAGGGTAAGAACAGGATGATTTGGCAGATGAATGTGTGGCTGAGAAATTGGTTGCAGGGGACAGGGTTTTAGATTTGTTGATAATTGGGATCTCTTTTGGGGAAGGTACGACCTGAACTGGAGGGGGACCAATACTTCTTGCGGGCAGGTTGCTAGAACTGTTGGGGAGGGTTTAAACTAGTTTGGCAGGGGCGATGGGAACCAGAGTGATAGGTCAGAGCTTCGTTCATTTACTGTACATGTAGATGCAGAGTGTAGAGAGACTGTGTAGCAAGGAGAGGCAGTTGAAAGGGCAAAATATTTGCAGTCAGTTGGATGGGCTGAAGTGTGTCTGCTTTAATGCGAGAAGTATCAGGAATAAGGCTGATGAACTCAGAGCGTGGGTAAGACATGGAACTACGATGTATACAACCCATGTGCAACCCTGCTATACAACCATCAAGATGCCTTTCCGAGCCACCCCTCGTCCTCACTTTGGGAAATCAGACCACCAGGCTGTGCTCCGTCTCCCTGCATACAAACAGAAACTGAAATGGAAGGAATCCGGTATGGAGACTCATGCAGTGCTGGTCTGAGGAAACATGAGCTCCTATGTGACTGCTTTGAGACAATGGACTGGTCCATGTTCAAAGACTCAGCTGCCAGCCTTGATGAGTATGTCACCACCATCACAGACTTTATCAGCTAGTGTGTGGTAGACTGTGTACCAAAGAGGACAATATGGGTGTTCTCAAACCAGAAACCATGGATGAACCAGGAGATCCACTCCCTACTGAAGGAGAGGACTGCTGCACACAAACCTAGTGATCCTGACCTGTACAGCAAATCGAGGTATGACCTTCGGAAAGCTATCAGGGATGCCAAGAGGCAATACCGTCTCAAAATAGAGTCCCTGACCAGCTGTCAGTTATGGCAGGGCTTACATGCCATAACAGGCTACAAGACGAAGTCGGGCTGCATAGCTAACAACAGCGCATCCCTTCCTGATGAACTTAACGCATTCTATGTGCGTTTTGAACAGAAGGGAAGTGGATTGTCACCATCCACCCTGACAGCCACCAATGAAACTGAACTGTGATCACAGTGGAGGACATAAGATCAGTCTTCCGGAGAGTTTAACATGAGGAAAGCACCTGGCCCAGATGGTGTCCCGGGCCGTGAGCTCAGATCTTGTGCTGATCAGCTGGCAGAAGTATTTGCGGACATATTCAACCTCTCCCTGCTTCAATCTCAGGTTCCCTCCTGTTTTAAGAAGACCACTATCATCCCGGGTACCAAAGAAAAGCAAGGTAACATGCCTCAATGACTACCGACCAGTAGCTCTGACATCCACCATCATGAAGTGCTTTGGATGTTGGTCATGACACGCATCAACTCCAGCCTCCCAGACAACCTGGAGATTGGAGGGTGGCAAATGTTGTTCCTTTCCTTTTAAGAAAGGGGAGTAGGGATAACCCTGGGAATTACAGACCAGTGAGTCTTACTTCAGTGGTGGGCAAATTACTGGAGAAGGTTCTTAGACACAGGATTTATGGGTATTTAGAGAGGCATAGGCTGAGTAGGGACAGTCAGCATGGCTTTGTGTGAGGCAGGTCGTGCCTCCCGAGCCTGATTGAATTCTTTGAAGATAACATAAAGCACATTGATGGAGGTAGAGCAGTGGAAGTGATGTACATGGATTTTAGTAAGGAGTTTGATAACGTTCCTCTTGGAAGGCTCATTGAGAATGTCAGGGCGGCATGGGATTCCAGGGAAACTTGGCTGTGTGGATTCAGAATAGGCGCACCCATAGAAGACAGGGTGGTGGTAGATGGAGTGTATTCTGCCTGGAGGTTGGGTGACCAGTGGTGTTCTGCAGGGATCTGTTCTGGGACCCCTGCTCTGTGATTTTTGTTTATTAATGACTTAGATGAGGAATGCGGAAGGGTGGGTTAGTAAGTTTGCTGATGATACTCACTGGTTAGCACAATGCTTTAGAGCGCCAGCGACCCAGGTTCAAATCCGGCCACTGTCTGTAATGAGTTTGTATGTTCTCCCTGTGTCTGCGTGGGTTTCCTCCGGGTGCTCCGGTTTCCTCCCACATTCCAAAGACATATGGGTTAGAAAATTGTGGGCGTGCTATTTTGGCGCCAGAAGCATGGCGACACTTGCGGGCTGCCCCCCAGAACACTACGCAAAAGATGTATTTCACTGTGGTGTTTCGATGTACATTTGACTAATAAAGATCTTATTTTAAGGTTGCTGGAGTAGTGGATAGTGTAGAAGGTTGCTGTAGATTACAACAGGATATTGATAGAATGCAGAGCTGGGCTGAGAAGTGGCAGATGGAGTTCAAACCCGGATAAGTGTGAAGTGATACACTTTGGGAGATCAAATTTGAAGGCAGAATACAAAGTTAATGGCAGGACTCTTAGCAGTGTGGAGGAAAGAGAGGGATCTTGGGGTCCACGTCCATAGATCCCTCAAGGTTGCCGCAGAGGTCGATAGGGTTTTTTAAGAAGGCGTATGGTGTGCTGGTCTTCATTAGTCAGGGTATTGAGTTCAAGAGCCACGAGGTGATGATGCAGCTCTATAGAACTCTGGTTAGACTACACTTGTGCTCAACACTTGTGAGGGGGAGTATTGTGTTCAGTTCTGGTTGCCTCAGTATAGGAAGGATGTGGATGTTTTAGAGATGGCGCAGAGGAGATATACCAGGATGTTGTCTGGATTGGAGAGCATGTCTTATGAGGATAGGTTGAGTGAGCGAGGGCTTTTCTCTATGGAGAGAAGGAGGATGAGAGGTGACTTGATAGAGGTTGTACAAGATGATAAGAGGCACAGATCGAGTGGACAGTCAGAGACTTTTTCCCAGGGTGACAATGGCTAACAGGAGGGGACATAATTTTAAGGTGATTGGAGAAAGGTATAAGGGGGACGTCAGGGGTAAGGTTTTTACGCAGAGAGTGGTGGTGTGCGTGGAACGCACTGCCTGCAGAGGTTGTGGGGGCAGATACATTGGGGACATTTAAGAGACTCTTAGATAGACACATGAATGAAAGCAAAATAGGTGGCTATGTGAGAGGGAAGGGTTAGATAGATCTTAGAGCAGGAATAAAATGTCGGCACAACACTGTGGGCCAAAGGGCCTGTACTGCGCTGAAGTGTTCTATGTTCTATATTCTATCATGCCTGGATTAGAGGGCATGCGCTATAAGGAGAGGTTGGACAAAGTTGGGTTATTTCTCTGGAGCGACAGAGGCTGAGGGGAGATCTGATTAAAGTTTCTAAAATTATGAGAGGCAGAGATAGACAGTCAGAATCTTTCTCCCAGGGTCAAAATGTCAAATGCTAAAGGCAGGTTTGTTTGACAGAGCGGTGGGTACCTGGAATGTGCTGCCGGGGGTTGGGGTGGAGGCAGATACGATGGAGGGGTTTAAGAGGCTGTTAAACAGACACGAATATGCAGGGAATGGAGGATATGGACCGTGTGCAGGGAGAAGAGAATTAGTTTAATTTGTTCAGCACAGATGTTGTGGGCTGAAGGGCCTGTCCTGTTGCTGTACTGTTCTGTGATTAGTGTAATGTTGGTGTGAATTGGGTGGTGATGGTCAGCCTGGACAATGGCTCGTGGAGGCTGGTGCTGCAACTTTGTGACAACACTGTTCTCCAACATCACAGCACTGCAGCGGGGCTGGGAACAAGCTCACCCCACCCGCCATCGCACGCCCCAACAGAGGGTCACCCCACCCGCCATCGCACGCCCCAGCAGAGGGTCACCCACCCGCCATCGCACGCCCCAGCAGAGGGTCACCCCACCCGCCCATCGCACGCCCCAGCAGAGGGTCACCCCACCCGCCATCGCACGCCCCAACAGAAGGTCACCCCCACCCGCCATCGCACGCCCCAACAGAAGGTCACCTCCTGATTCTGCTGATGTGCTGTTTGTCCTCCCATAACCCTTCCACTCCTCGCCTCAGCCCCTCCCTCCCTCATGTCCAAACACACCAGTCCCTTTCCTACCCAGTCCCCCCCCACAAACCTCCCTCACAATCCTTTCCTCCCCACTCACCTTCCATCACCTCTCCCACTTCTCTCCTTCCACCAACCCGTCCCCTCCTCTCTTCCTCTCCTCTTCCCATTCCCTCAACCCTCTCCCCGTCCCTCTTCACTCATCTCTCTCCTCCCCAATCTCTCCCCTCCTCTCGTCTCCCTACCCCACCCCCTCTTCTCTCCCTCCTCTTCCCACTCCCCCACCCCTCCTCACCCTTCAAATCTCCCCCCACCCAATCCCAATCTCTCCCTAACCCACCCCTTTCCTCCTAACCTTCCCCATCTCCCCCTCCCCATCTCTTCCTTCTTGTCTGCATCTCTTCCCCT